>NW_015165285.1:304714-378938 GCF_001447785.1 Gekko japonicus
GAAAAAAAAAAATACCGGGGTCCATTCAAAGATGCTGCTGGGTTAAGAAGTGTCCTTTCCTGTTGCTGGTGACTGCAGTTATTCAACTGAGCCTGGTTCTATCTGCATAGCTCTGCCTTGGGTTTTGTTTCTTGGTCACACAAGGGTGTGACCATCTTGGTATCTCGCTTATATACCGATAGTATGGGAACATTGGCAGGTGGAGAATAAGAAGAAGAGATTGGATTTATACCCTGCCCTTCACTACCCGAAGGAGTCTCAGAGTGGTTTACGGTCTCCTTTCCCTTCCCCTCCCCACAACAGACACCCTGTGAGGTAGGTGGGGCTGAGAGAGCTCTTTCGAGAACTGCTCGTGAGAGAACAGCTCTGAAAGAACTTGTAACTGACCCAAGGTCACACCAGTGGCTGCATGTGGAGGAGTGGTAGTCCACACTCTCAGGAGGGCAATTGTTATTGTTTCATTTTGTGAACCTATGAGAAGCCATGTTGGATCAGGCCAGTGGCCCATCCAGTCCAGCAGTCTGTGTCACACTGTGGCACAGTGCTTTTGAAGAAAAGAACTGTAGGTACTGCTGCTGTTGAAAAGAAAGGGAGCCTTCAGAAACTTGATGGAGACTGCAGTTTGATGGAAACATCTGCAGTGGTTTGGAGATAGTTTTGGGTGTGTAGCTGTTGGGTATTACAAGTTGAAAACACTCAGTATATCTGGGGTTAAATGTTTGTTTATGTTACTCACAGGAAGTCACATGTTTCTCATGTAACCAATGTTCTTTAGATGTAGAAAGCCCGGGAATTTCCTACCTGATCTAGGAATTTGATTGGGACTAAAGTGTCAAGGTATATTACCATTTTATGGCTTCTCTTCCCGTCTTTGTTTGGTGTTCTGAAGAACAAGAAGAGTAGCCATACTCTCTCTCTCTTCTAGTTTTGTCTTTGTAGTGTAAGGATGTAGCCGACTATGCTCTGTTGTTATTTTCATCCCAGTTACCCTTCCCCATGCTAGAATGTAGTAAAAACTTTATATTTTAATCACACATGGACTCTCAGTCTGAATTATTTTACTCAGGCTCTGCTGGGCTATATTATCTCTGCTAAATACCATTTTTTCAATATCTCACTGTCACCCAACAGTATAGCCATGCTGGTCTGCAGTAGATAGAGCATTATTTGAGTCCAGTAAAGCCTTAAAGACCAGTGAGATTTCCAGGGTGTGAGCTTTCAAGAGTCAAAGCTCTCTTCATCAGCTGTCTGATGAAGGGAGCTCTGACTGTCGAAAGCTTGCACTGTGGAAATCCTGTTGGTCTTTCAGGTGCTACCAGGCTCAAAATCTTACTCTTAAAATGCTTTATTTGCTTTTTCGAAGGGCCACCTGCATCTAGCAGGAGCTGCTCATTTATATTTTGTCTATCAGAGGTCAGTAGAAGATGCTGCAGATGTAGCAAAGATAAAATTTCGTCTGTTGGCAGTGCTTGGAAGCCCTGCTATTGTGTCTTCACCAGGTTTCTCCTTTAAAGGTGGTGTTGAATGACTTTTTGCACGAAGGAATCCAACACAGCCATAGAGATTTCCTTACTAGTGCAGAAGCCATTGTTTGTTTCTGTCTTTCCTTTGTTAGTTTGTGTAGGGAGACTGGCTTAGCCAGGCTTAAGTTGTCTGCTCCAGGCCTGTAGGGCAAAATTTTCATCAACTGTGGGAATGGTGTTTTGTGCTCCCCGTTTCACTCCTCTCCGCCTCCACAGAAGAAGCTGTAACAGGGCTCGGCTTCCTTTGGGAGGAGAAGTTTTTTGGAGGGTTGCAGTGGCTTTAGTAAGGGCACTTTCACATCTTGCGATCTAAGTTTTGCTGCTATGCTCAGCCACATTTGGCGCACGTGACTCTTATGCTGACCCCTTAAGCTGGAGGAAGACTTCAGACTTGCCAGAGCAGAGTGTCAGAACAACAAGGTCTCATTTAATTACTCTAAGCATTCCACAATAAAGAAGGTGCCCATCTAACTCTGAGTCTGATATATTTATTTCCTTCACAATGTTTCCCCCCGGAATTGAACCCAAACAAATGGTGACCGTATAAACTAAGCTTGTTATTCCCGTTCGGTCCTTGCATCTATTAAACACCTTTTATTAAGTTTATGCTAATCTGCTGCTCACCCTCTCCCTATACGTATGGACTGGTAACTTCCATTTCAACGTATCTGAAGAAGTGTGCATGAACACTTGAGTAAAACTTTGTTGGTCTTAACGGCGCCACTGGACGCTTAACTTCATTCTGCCGCTTCAGGCCAACACAGCTACCCACCGGAACACAGATCTGTTTCTGTAGTCCCAACCCGGACTGGGTGAAGGTGGACCCTGTCCATTGACTCTGAGCTGTGGTCAGAGAAAAATATATATTGTGCCTGTGGTTTCTCTCTACAAATATTTGGTAGCTGTCAAACTGCAGTGTGTTCCATTTTATTATATTTTTTTGCTGCTGTTGAAGTTCTAGGCAGAGTAGCTTCTTGTCATGATTACCTAGTGACACTTTTGAGGGTGGCTCTAGTGAGTCATCATCTTGTCAGAGGTTTCTTAACGCATGAGTCATGAAAAAACCTGATTCTCCGGAGTGTGCAGAAAGATCCCCAGAGCCTGGTAGGCTTCTGTTGTGTGTGTTTTCTGTGCTTTAAGCTGTTCTGGGTCATGCTGGGTCATTGACTTTTGAACGAATGTTCTTATTGCTAGTGAAGGTGTATTACGGGTTGGGTCACAAGTGATGACTCGTGGGAGGCCACTGTGGATGGAGTGCGACTGATAGGAGTTTCTGTCTCCTCTTGTTTGTTTTCGTTTTCCCTCAATGGAGCCAATTCATATTTAATTGCCAGTAATAAAGTGGTGAGAATCAGGGAAGTGAGATGTGTTCAAGCTTGAACCATCCCAGAGATACTCAGAATATAATGACATCTGTACACTTAAGTAACTTTGTTGTACTGGATCTCTGAAGAAGCCTCTAGAAGATTTCCTCATCTACTCGGCTCTCCTCCCCTCATCCTGTGGGCGGAGGAATCTCATGAGAAGCTTATCACGCCACCTTCATCTCTGGCCTTGAAGATGAGATGTGTAGATCCAAAGACCAGTTAGTAACACCTACAGAATAGACCAGGCCCATTGTTATACATATTAACCCTTGAGAGGAGGCCAGGGGTGCTTTGCCTCACATTGGGGCTTTACAGTGACACTAAATGCGATGCTGGAAAGCCGTGGCTGGGTCCCACCTCTTGTAATCTTGCCTCAAAAAGCAGGTAGTGAGGGCCCTGGTGCGAATTGGGGTAATGGCGCTGGGGAAAGATCAAGATGGGGTAGCTGTGTTAGTCTGTCTGTAGCAGTACAACCCAGCCAACCTAGCAGTTTGAAAGCAAGAAATTGCAAGTAGATAAACAGGGACCGCTTCGGTGGGAAGGTAACAGCGTTCCGTGCACCTTGGTGTTCAGTCATGCCGGCCACATGACCACGGAAACGTCTTCGGACAGCGCTGGCTCTTCGGCTTTGAAACGGAGATGAGCACCGCAACCCTAGAGTCGGATTCGACTGGCTTTCGAGCAAGGGAACCTTTACCTTTAGCAGTACAAAGGAACAAGAGTCCAGTAGTGCCTTAAAGACTAAACAAATTTGTGGCGGGCGTGAGCCTTTGTGAGCCATTGCTCACTTCTTCATGTACAGCTAGAATGTCAGCCCATCTGTCCACTGTTGGAAGGTGGAGTGATTTCAGATGCCGACTGTATGCCTGCTAATATCATTTGGCATTTGAAATCACTCCACTTTCCACTATATAGGACAGATGGACTCACATTCTAGCTGTATCTGCAGAAGTGAGCAGTGACTCATGAAAGCTTATATACCCTGCCACAAATTTGGTTAGTGTTTAAGATGCTACTGGACTCTTGCTCTTTTCTACTGGGGAAGGGTGTGTGTTCCAAGTGTACACCAGCAAAGGCAGCACAGACATGTGCCATACAGTTGCGTTCGTCAGGGAGCAAAGATTGGCTGCATTACCAGTATGTGTACCTGGTTTACTGCCATATAATTTGTGTAATGGCTGTTGCGTTTGCTTCACATTTACAGTGTGTTGGAGCACGATGCACTGTTCCGAGCACGTGTAGGGATTATGGATTTGCCTTTATGGGTTCTCATATTGCATTGCGCAGGTAGCAATGTGTGTTGCAGATTTGAACATTTGTGGTGTATATAGGGTACCCACTTGATTCACACCATCTGGCCTTGAATGTGCAGTATGCCCCTTTGGCAGAGAGGGTCTTCATAGACCATTTCCTTGAGGATGGCAGCACAGTTCTCCAGATATATTGATTACCCATATATGGGATTGTATAGGGATCCTAAAGAGGAAAATCAGGTTTCCCTTTTCTCATCTGATGGGTTGGAGGGGGAGTGGTCATCTGGGTGGGCGTCAGGGCTACTTCTGGGCCGGAACGCACAGGAACGGAGTTCCGGCTGGCTTCAGAGTTGGCCACGCCCACTACAGCCAAAACCTCTGGGTGCGTGGCTACCGAGGGAAGGCCTGGAGAGCGGCCGTGCTGGTAACTCCGAGGCGGGTGGGTCAGGGGTGGTCCTGGAAGGATTGGGGTGGGTCAGGGGTGGTCCTGTGCCTTCTCTGGCTTGTCCAAGGGCCGACTTGCCTGGGCTCCCTGCAGTCGCGGAGCACCCAGGCAAGCTACGGGAAGGCATGGGGGTGTGGCCTAATAGGCAAATGAGCTGTGCTGTAAGGGTGTGGCCTATTATGCTAATGAGTTCCTGCTGGGCTTTTTCTACCAAAAAAGCCCTGGTGGTCGTACAACATAGTGAGGGTCATGGCTCAGTGGCAGAGCCTCTGCTTGGCATGCAGAAGGTCCCAGGTCCAGTCTCTGGTATCTGCAGTTTAAAGGACCTGGCAGTAGGTGATGTGGAAGACCTCTGCATGAGATGCTGGAGAGCGGCTGTCGGCCTGAGTAGACAACACTGACTCTGATGGACCAAGGGTCTGATTCGGTATAAGGCAGCTTCATGTGTGATCAGGTAGCAGGTGATATGAAAGACCTCAGCCTGAGACCCTGGAGAGCCACTGCTAGTATGAGTAGACAGTAGTGACTTTAATGGACCAGTACTGATTCTGTGTAAGGCAACTGCCTATGTATTCGTGCCACCCTCCTCCTTCAGTGCAGATGCTGCTTATTCTTACAGTTGCTGCCATGTTGTGCAGCGGTGAAGGCGCTTAGTGGAAATCTGCTCCTCAAACCCCGCAAGTCGTTAAGCGACAACCCCACAACGCTCTTTTCAGGAGGACAGGCAGAAACGTCATCTCTGTGGCTGAAGCGGTAGGTAGGCTTTTCCTGGAATCTGGTCCAGCACAGGCACAAGACCTTTATATGTATTTAAAATGTTTATTTGCCCACCTTTCTCCTGAGCATCTTGAGACCCAAGGTGAGTTTCTGGGAGTGTACAGATCACCCCTCAAAAGAACACCCTACAGCAGTGGTGGCAAACCTATGGCACAGGTGCCAGAGGTGGCACTCAGAGCCCTCTCTGTGGGCACGCGTGCCATCGCCCCAGCCAGGCCCAGACAATCATTAAAGTGTCGAATTCTCTGCCAAATAATTTTAAGTAAATGAAAGTATTTGGGATTGCTTTCCTTACTTTGTTTGGATCATCTTAAGTTAATGTATGAGTTGTTTTTTCTAAAGTAAAACCTCAGTATTCAGGTTAAATTGCCGTGTTGGCACTTTGCGATAAATAAGTGGGTTTTGGGTCGCAGTTTGGGCACTCGGTCTCTAAAATGTTCGCCAACACTGCCCTACAGTGACCCACCCCTCAAAAGAACATCTGTTTCAGATAAGCAGCCTTCTTCTGGCCCCGCTTTCTGTTTTCTAGAGGGTGTGGCACACCCAGGGTGCTCCTCAGAGAATTCCCCTCCAAGCAGTGATACAGTCATGGCGCATGCACAGAGGGGGCATGCGCTGATGGGGCTTCTATAGGAGAGGGCAGGCACCTGTGTTTTCCACAATGCTGTTGCTGCCACTGGGGTTAAGTCATGGGGGGGGGGATGGAGGAAACCACTACCACAGGAAAAATAAAGGACAGAGACCAACTGGATTTTGCTGGGGGGGGGGGGAGTCGCTTCAGGTAGCCCAGCCTCTCTGAAATGGCTGGGGAAACTGATGAGTGCACGGTCGGTTGCACAATAAATGCTTTTAACCCAGGTAAGGACAAATTAATTGCCAAAGCAGGATTTCACAACTCCTATGCATATTGTCAACCTGCATCTTTTCTTCTTTTTTTCTGTTGGAGAGAGAGATGTCAAGCACATTCTCTGTGAAACGCGATTCAGTTATCTTTTGCTTCTCTTCTGCCCCTCTGTGGCCCCCTCCCCCATTCAATCCTACAAATGAACTAATGGGTTTATGTAAGCCCTGGACTCAGCCAGTGCTGCTTTAAAAATGCACACTTGGAGAAGGGTAAACCTGCTTTCTGCGCAGCTGGGCTTGGTCAGGATAAAGTTTCAGGAATTTGTGCTGCTGAATAGGTGAGTTTTCAGAATGTTTACGGAGGAGGTGACTCTTTCTCCAAAGCAGCCATGTGCTCTGGTGTTTAAGAAGCATGGAGTACCATTGGAAACTTATGGCTTTCCCCCCCCCAACGTTCTTGCCTAGGTGTTGAAGACGTATAAAGACGTATAAAGCCTGGAAGTCTGAATGGAATAAACATGAAGAGCCTGAAAGCAAAGTTCAGAAAGAGTGATGTAAGTGCCAAGCGGCTCGTGCGCGGTCGACTCGTATTTGTTATTGACTATGGAAACATTCTTTTGTTCCCACTTTGATAAAGCCGTGAGTTAATGAACGACGAGGCCGGAAATGGCTTTGTTCGTAGCATGCCGTGGGGGCGACCGGCAGGCCTCTGAGCTGTCTGCTCTAGAGCCGAATTCCAAATTACGTTGTTAATTGCAGGGCTCTTTCTGTAGCAGGAACTCCTTTGCATATTAGGTGACACACCCCTAATGTAGCCAATCCTCCAAGAGCTTGCAGAGCTCTTCTTACAGGGGCTACTGTAAGCTCTTGGAGGATTGGCTACATTAGGGGGGGTGTCGCCTAATATGCAAAGGAGTTCCTGCTACAAAAAGAGCCCTGCGGCATCTCCGCTTCTCTGGACCATTGCTTCAATTGTTACCTGGGCAATTGGGATATTGACTCGATTGTTGCATGCATGAGACTCTGTGTAAGAGACTCAAAGTTTTCTTGAAAGACAGGATATAACAACTCTTCAGAAATTTATTTGTTCATTTATTTATTTTATTTGGTTTATATCCCACCCTCCCCGCCGAGACATGCTCAGGGCGGCTCACCTAGATAATCATAATCATAAATATAAAATAATTAGTATGTTGTCAAAGGCTTTCACGGCCGGAAACGTCAGGTTCTACCATGCCAAGACTACGGCCACACATCCCGGAAAATCTACAGCAACTTATAAAATAATTGTTTCAAATCCTCCTGAAACATTAGAACATATTAGTAATACATTGGAACAAAGTTAATAAAAGCGAGAGCAGGATTATTTGTAAAACAGCTTAGGCAACCGTATGTTCCAATGATGTTCACACTAGCTTGGTTCGCCGACTGTTATGCGGTGATAAGTTGAGAAGCCGAACACAGGCTGGAATAAGGATGGTAGAGCCAAGGCACAGGGACACTCCTTGGGAGTACCTGGTAGGGCTCCCCCCACCCCAGACGTACTGTGGCCATAGTTAGGGTTTCTGCATAGGTCTCTGCACCATTCACCGTGTAAGCCGCTCAGAGCCCTTCGGGGGTGAGCGGGGTACAAATTGAAAGTATAAATAAATAAATAGTGCGGCTCCTTAATCGAAGGCCTGGTGGAAGAGCTCCGTCTTGCAGGCCCTGTAGAACTGTAAAAGGTCCCGCAGGGCCCTGATCTCTTGCGGGAGAGATTTTCAGAAATCTATAATATAAATGTAGTCCAAGTCACTGGAAAGCCCTGATCTGGATAGCCCAGGCAAGCCCCATCTCGTCAGATCTCGGAAGCTAAGCAGGGTCGACTCTGGCAAGTACTTGGATGGGAGACCTCCATGGAGTACCAGCAGTCGGGAGGCAGGGGAAGGCTTTATTCAGTTACCTCCCTGGATATCCTCCAGGCTCCCCCAGTAGGGGTCAGTCACCAGAGGTCGCCATGGCTTCCAGGTGCATGCACACTCACACTCATGCACATATTAAAAATGCATCTGATGAAGAGAGCTGTGTTTCTCGAAAGCTTATGCTACAATAAAGTTTTAAAGGTGCTATGGGGCTTTTTACTATTTTGCAGCAACAAGACTAACATGGCTAACTCCACTGGATCTATTAAATACCAAAAAATACAAACAAAAGAGAACATAAGAACATAAGAGATGCCAATGTTGGATCAGGCCAAAGGCCCATCCAGTCCAACACTCTGTATCACACAGTGGCCAGAAATACCAGTGCCATCAGGAGGTCCACCAGTAGGGCCAGGACATTAGAAGCCCTCCCACTCATATGCTTATCTAATTCCCTTTTTAAGCCATCCATGCTTGTAGCCGCCACCACTTCCTGTGGCAGTGAATTCCAAGTGTTAATCACTCTTTGGGTGAAGAAGTACTTCCTTTTATCCGTTCTAACCCGACCTCTCAGCAATTTCATGGAGTGCCCACGAGTTCTTGTATTGTGAGAAAGGGAGAAAAGTACCTCTTTCTCTACCTGCTCTTTCCCATGCATAATCTTATAAGCCTCGATCATGTCACCCCTCAGTCGTTGTTTCTCCAAGCTAAAGAGCCCTAAGCGCCTTAACCTTTCCTCATAGGGAAAGTGTTCCAACCCTTTTATCATTCGAGTTGCCCTTTTCTGCACTTTTTCCAAAGCTATAATATCCTTTTTAAGGTGTGGTGACCAGAATTGCACACAGAGCATCTTACAAACTCCTTTCCCTTCCCCTCCCCACAACAGACACCCTTTGAGGTAGGCAGGGCTGAGAGAACTCTTGAGAGAAACTGCTCTTTCAAGAACTGCTCTGACAGAACTATGGCTTGCCCAAGGTCATCCAGCAGCTGCATGTGGAGGAGTGGGGAATTATACCCAGGTCTCCCAGATTAGAGTCCGCGCACTTAACCACTACACCAAACTGGCTCTTTTGTCTATATCAAACACTCGGTGCAAATGCCTGGGCCATTGTACTAGACATGTTAAGGAAAGGCCTGTGCCGTGTGATCAGCAAGCAGTGGCTTGCAGGCCTTCATGAGTCAATGCAAGCGAGGCTGAGGTCATCTGTTGAATAACGCGTGGGAAGGATACCTGGGAACGCTGCATCCAAATCCAGTTTGGTCATGGGACTCATTTGGCTGGCTGACCCGGTGTGTTTCAACAGAGTATTAGTTCTCCAGTGTGCACGGGATGGTGTGCACTCCTAGGATTGTTGCAGAAGTTGTGAAGAAATGTATGTTCTGAAAGTGGTGTAGTATGTATTCCAGCATGTTTACGGCCTTCAGCTTTGTTTTCACGGAGGGAGGCTGTTCCCTGCGATCTTACATAACTTTCCCTGCAGCTGTGAAACCAAATCCTACTTTAAGTGATTGCACATAGTTCACTAGCCCGAAGAAAAGTGACTTGTAGATGCTCCGGTTGCCTCTTCCTGTTTTCTTTAATGGGGTTGGGTGCCAATCTCTGCATTAATATTTCCAGTTTTACATTTGGAAAGAGGTGGGAGGAAGCACTCAGCGTTGTTCCCAGAAACCTCCCACAGATTGCCCTCTACAGCTGACAGCCTTCTTGGTGGTTGAGGGTAGATTCATAGAATCATAGAATCATAGAGTTGGAAGGGACCTCCAGGGTCATCTAGTCCAACCCCCTGCACAATGCAGGAAATTCACAAATGCCTTCCCCCCCACCACACACACCCAGTGATTTCTGTTCCACACCCAGAAGATGACAAAAAACCTCCAGGATCTCCAGCCAAACTGGCCTGGAGAACAATGGCTTCCTGACCCCAAAGTGGCAATCAGCATTTCCCTGGGCATGTAAAAAAGGATAGAAGGTTATGAGCTATTGGCAGGTTGGTCCCTTGGCTTGTGGGCTGGGCCACATTGTCCTTCATGCTCACTCCGATCACAGCTAAGGCAAAAGAGGGCATTCTCTTTGATTCACAGTACCCCATGTGAGGTTTGCAACCAGGTTTGGGCACTTGGCAATCTGTGGTACCAGAGCATGGTTGGCAGGCCGTAGCTGCCTGGCTGAAGGTATGCTAATGTGGTTGTGGTTCATACATGAATGAAAGGTCTCCTGGGAGAGACCTATGTCAGAGATGATAGAAGAAGAGATTGGATTTATACCCCACCCTTCACTCGGAGTCTCAGAGTGGCTTGGAGTCTCCTTCCCTCCCTCCCCACAACAGGCACCCTGTGAGGCAGGTGGGGCTGAGAGCTCTGAGAGAACTGCTCTTGAGAGAACAGCTCTGCAAGACCTGTGGCTGACCCAAGGTCACCCAGCAGCTGCATGTGGAGGCGTGGGGAATCAAACCCGGTTCTTCCAGATTAGAGCCCACACACTTAACCACTACACCAAACTGGCTCTCAAGAGCCCAACTAGACGCTGCAAACTGCCTGAATTTGCCATGAGAGACTTTGCGGCTGTACTGTAGCTCTTAGTTCCTGGTGGCAACTCGTGAGTAAACACCCATTTGGGCCTGATTCAGGCCAGTACTGCTGTGCAGGAGAAGGAGGAATTTCTGCCTTTTCATTGTGCTGTTTTCAGCAGCTAAAACACCCTGGGGGGTTACAGAAGAGGGTGTGTAATTTGCTCTGTTGGGAGCCAGTACGTGTACCGTGAAAGCAAGTCTAAACTCCCCTCTTCTTATACTTGGGGCAGTTCTCATGTTACTGCTTTTGCAACGTGCTTCAGAGCTTGGCTAATGATGTGTAATTAGCTACTGTTAATATTTTTTTTGGAGAAAAGAGTTTTAAGAATCACTCTAGGAATGATGCCTGTAGTGATTGTGTTTGAGCGTCTGTCAAGCTGTCTTCAAACGGTGGCAGCCCTGTTGCTTCAGAGCAGTTATTGAGTGATTCCCATGATGGGTTCAGTAGCTGTAACACCTCCTGTAAGGCTTTCATAATAAACCTGCTAATTCAGACCCTCCTAAGCAAATTCTAGAGAACTGATCTACAGCATCCTGGTGAGTTGCACCTCTGATGTTGCAAGGATTCTGGTTTTCTCCCAGGGCTGTAGGTCAATAGCATTGCATCTGCCTGAATGCAGAAGGCCCTGGGTTCAATCCCTGACATATCCAGTTAAAAGGGTCAGGTAGTGGGTGTTCTGAAAGATAGAGTGTCCAGATCACGTGAAGTAATGGGATCGTTTTACTCTGCTCTGGTTAGACCTCACCTAGAGTACTGTGTTCAGTTTTGGGCACCACAATTTAAGGAGGATGTAGACAAGCTGGAACGAGTGAGGGGTCTGGAGGAAAGGCTGAAGGAGCTGGATATGTTTAGCCTGGAGAGGAGACAACTGGGAGGTGATATGATAAACATCTTCAAGTCCTTGAAGGGCTGTCCTATAGAGGATGGTATGGAGTTGTTTTCTGTTGCCCCAGAAGGTCAGACCAGAATCAACAGGTTGAAATGAAATCAAAAGAGTTTTCAGCTAAACATTAGGAAGAACTTCCTGACAGAGCAGTTCCTCAGTGGGACAGGCTTCCTCGGGAGGTGGTGGGCGCTCCTTCTTTGGAGGTTTTCAGACAGGAGCTAGATGGCCATCTGACAGCAATGCTGATCCTGTGAACTTAGGCAGATTATGAGAGGAAGGGTTGCCTCAGTGCTTAGTTCTTGGGGCCCTTTCTTACATTGTTCTCCAGGCCAGCTTGGCCGGGGATCCTGGAGGTGGTCTCCCCCCCCCCCTTTCTGGGCATAGAGCAGGGGTCACTGGGGGGGGGGGGGGGGGGGTTTGTGAATTTCCTGCATTGTGTAGGCAGTTGGACTAGATGACCCTGGAGGGCCCTTCCAACTCTGTGATTCTATGACCACAGTGTTGAAACTCTGAAGCATTGCTACCGATCAAAGTAGACAGACAATACTATCCTTGATAGACCAAGCGTCTGACTCAATAGAAGACTGTATCCTGTCTGTCATCCGTTGCCCCCCCCCCTTGTCTGCATGTTCCTTCGATTTTCTTTGGACTCGGGTGGCTGAGCACAGGGACTGAGTAATCCCCGCTTCCTTTAGCTGACCGTGCATTGAATGGCTTTGAAAAAGGAATATGTCTCAAAACCTCAAGCGGAAACAGGACCAAGTAAGACTCTGTGTCAAACCACAGCAAAGGAAGCTTAGCTGTGATTTGGCATGGTGTCTGAAATGACAAGCTCTAATTATTGTTTATCTCCAAAGTTTGTTGCACCCTGGAGATAGGAGAAAATTCCCTGACTTCCCAAGTCTGAATGCTGACATCATCGCGAATGAGAATTGACAAGTAACTCAAAAAATTTTCCCTGTTGTATAACTGGAGGCTGAAACCATGGTAGGGTTCTAAGTTAATGGTTAGCAGAAACTGTGGTTTGGTGTGGTATCCGCTCTGAGTTGAGGACAACATACTTGCCTCAGTGTTTCTTACCCTTTTTGTCTATTTGTTGTTGCGTGTTTGAACTTCCTGTCACAACACTGAGTGCTAGAATTCTTCTGTTAATGACTGTCCACCAGGTAAAATGTACGTAGGGACCCACAGACTAGTAAAAGTGCCTCAAGAGTCCTTGAATGATTGCTACCAGGGAACGAATCAGGAACATGTCGGCTTTCTCCGAAATGAGGATGGAGCAGGATGGTGCCTGTCTTCAGCACAATACAGTCAGTCCAGAGGGCAGCGCTCTTTGCTAATTTCATCCTTGCTGTTGATTGTTGTTGTGGACATGATAGAGCAGTAGTCCTCAACAGGGTGCCCAGGGGCACCGTGGCACCCGCCAACAATTTCCTGTCCCCCCCCACGTACTTTTAGAAAGTGGGTGCGGCCTAGTGAGCTCTTGCCCACTAGGCCTTCTGATTGCCCATCAGAGATCTGATTGGCTGTGTAGACAGCAGCCATTACAGTGTTGGTTTTGTGCTTTTTCTGATGCTGCTTTCCCCAAGTATTTTTAATATTTAGTCCTCTTGTCCCCCTTGGGCTTTCTCTGTGGCTCTGTCTTCCACGATGCCCATTTTGTGGACGTACCCATCACCTTCTGTCAGAATTCCAAAGGTGCCCGCAGGGTCAGAAAGGTTGGGGACTCCTGTGACAGCATGTCGGACTGGCCATGCTCAGTTTGTGGTAGAGAGAAAGGGTATGTGAACATAAGAACATAACAGAAGCCAAAGGCCCATCTGGTCCAACACTTTGTTCCACAGTGGCCAAAAATACCAGGTGCCATCAGGAGGTCCAGCAGTGGGGCCAGGACACTAGGAGCCCTCCCACTGTTACCCCCCCCCCCAAGCACCAAGAATACAGTGCATCACTTGCCCCAGACTGAGAGTTCTTATCTATATCTTGTGGCTAATAGCCACTGATGGACCTCTGCTCCAGATGTTTATCCAGTTCCCTCTTGAAGCTGTCCATGCTTGTAGCCACCTCCACCTCCTGTGGCAGTTAATTCCATGTCTTAATCACATGTGGCTAGTCTAGGGTTATCATCCGTGTGTGTGTGTGGAGGGGGAATTGTCAGTGTGTTTTTAAAAGGTTCAGTATTCATGCACCACTTCCAGTAAAGCACTGAAAGTAATAAAAAAAATGGAACACTGCCTGACAAATGGGAAGCTCTGTTTCTTGGATGTAAATTTTATATGTCCGGGATTACTTGGTGTGTAGAAAGGTGAGGGAAAATGGACTTTGCTGTATAAGCAAGAAATGCTCCGCCGCCCCCCCCGCCCCTGGCATAACTTGTAAGTAGGAATGTGAAGGACAGCTTGGTCTGATCTTATCAGCACCTCTTATAAAAGACTTCCTTTTAATCCGGCCAGAATAAATTCCTTTGTTTTTGTTTACAGAAAGTTGGACTTGATTTATGAAAATAGTTCCTGGCTCTAAGGATTGTTCGCCCAGTGGAATAATAGTAAGGTTGTAGCCCCAGAGCCGTCAGTGGGTAGACCGGAGTTGCCCATCACAAGGCATAGCTGTGAGCTAAAACAACTGAGTGCACTCTAGTAATCATCTGGCCATGTTTTATTTGATGAACGTGTATAGGCAGTGAAGAAAAAAATATCAAGTAATGTGTGACATAGAGCATACTGCTTCCAGGGTCATATTTTAAATAAATACCGTATTTTTTGGACCATAAGACGCACTTTTTCTTCCAAAAAAAGTGAGGGGAAAAGTGTGTGCGTCTTATGGACTGAATACTGAGCCCCAGGGTTCAGAATATTTTTTTCCCTGTTTTCCTCCTCTAAAAACTAGGTGCGTCTTATGGTCAGGTGCGTCTTATGGTCCGAAAAATATGGTAAATTTTGGCTTCCAAAATGCAGATGAGCGCTGTGGAAAGGGAAAGGGCTGTCCCATGACCCACTTTCAGAGACTTTGTATGGCCCACTTTTGGGTCCCGACCCAGAGAGTGGGAAACACTGTTCTAGCACGGTTCTACCAAGTCAAGATTTTCTTCTTCTGTTCCCTCTGTGGAATATATTTCTGCTTTTTTTTTCATGAGCATCTCCCTGTTGTGTTGGATTGTAGCGGGAGCTGTGTTTAAAGCTAGCGTGTACTTTTCTGCAGCCCCTAGGAAAGGGTGATGGTGATTATTTCTTCTTGCATGCCTGCGTCTTTCCCCTTTCTAAAGGGTAATGCCGGGGGTAAACATCAGCAGATGGCCGTCTCAGTCTTGTCCTACTTGAAAGCTTCCCAGGGGCATCTGGTTGGGGATTGGTAGAAGTAGAAAGCTGGATTTAGAAGAACGGTTCGACTGAGCCAGCAGAGACGGTTTGATACCACAATCCACACAGAATTAGGCACCGTTAAGCCCGCTGAAGTACACCTAGCTGGATTGTGAAGATTTATCTTCAGATTTATCGTCTGTGTTGCTGATTTATCTTCTGTGTTGCTGGCACTTCTCTCACTCTCACCCCCTTCTTATCACCATTTTTCTCTTTTCTTTCTCCTCATTGTTGACCTTTAGGTTGTGATTCCTTGATGCAGGAACCTTGCCTCTCTTACCTTACTCACTAAATCACCTCACCTCATACATCCACGGTTTTATAAACAGTTTCCTTTCTAGAGGGCATTTTGTGATAGGCTGAAAGTTCTGTGGATGTGTAGTTTCCCACAGTGTGCTTGTATTTTGTAATAACATTGTCAAACGATGACTGAGTTTTTCTATATTGTCCAGCAGAAAGCTGTTATTGCCACTGTATCCAGGAAAGCTGGGACTTCCAAAGGCAAAATAAAAAGTCCCTAAATCCCTGATAATCCTGGAAGTGCCCATTTCTGTTGCTCTGTGGTATTCTCTGTTTTGTAGATCTCTTGAGCAGAAAGGTCTGGTTTTCATTCTGAGGCATATTTTGGCTCATTTTGAGGCAATTTGGTATGTTAACAATGTGCCGAATCGACTATAGCCTGCAACCTTTGATTTGATGAAAAGAATGGGGTTGCTGTCGGGGTTTGGAGCTCTTAAAGTAAAACGAGTAGGCGCTGGTTTCTGTGGGTGGTTTTTTCCCTCCCAACCAATTTCATATTCAGCATGATTGCAACACAGTATGAGGCTTTGTGAAGGAAAGAGGTTATAAGCTGTTGCTTAAAATATTATGACTGAATGCATATAAATGGCTGGTCCCCCCCCAAAAAACGCTAATTTGGAATCATCTAATGAGATTTTAGGAATTTCCAGTGGACCGAGATTAGGGCATAGCCTAGCGAGTTACTGTAATTCTTATGGGGCATGGACCCCCTATTCAAGCACAGAAAGGAACAGGGGACTTAACGGCAGCCTTCTCAATTGGCAAGCCTGTGGACTGGCCAGGCCTGCCGTTGCTTGGTCACCTGAAGGGTAACTCTAGTCTTGGGATTTTGGATTAAAGACCATGCCCTCCAGTTTTGGGTTTGCACATGATGGAGGTGTGATTTAGCACTCGATGGGTCCTGTGTCCCATGAGGTGTTGTGGATGGGGAAACATGTGCTCATTCCTGCATCAATTGGGGTCAGGATCTTTTGGCCCAAGTGAACATCTGAACTGGGTTTCGGGATATTTTCCTTTCATCCATTCCTCTACAGTTAGGAATCCAGAATTCCTGTAGAAATTGTGGCATATCTTTCTGCCTATCCTGGAGCGCAGTAGGGGAAGGAAGGCAGAAGTGATGAAGGCTCTTCTTATACCATTAAGTATGCATGTGTGGGGTGAAGCAGTAGTGGGTAATCACATTTTGCAGAGAACTCGATTTGCTAAGGGCTGGTGGGCTGCAGAAGAACCTCACTGGCTTCTGCTGCATGATCATTTGTTTGTTGGGGGCAGCAGAAGGCTTGGGAGTCCATATTTGTCTGCCAAGACTCCATCTTGGTTCTTATAGACCTGCATTACAGTCTATGCAACAAATCCTTTGGATGATCCAGTTCAAGGTGAATATAGCCCATCTATCTCAATGTTGCCTACCCGTACCCTGTGACGTGTATGGAAACCTAGGTGGTAAAACAGGCACTGGATAACCTATCCCTTGTATAAATGGAGGTGGTGGTCATCGCCAATTTGTGTCTGCCATATGCAGTTATCTTACGAGGCACCTGTGTTTTGATGGAGGACTGCCTTTTAAACTGAGTTCTGGGGAACCCTTGGCATTTATTGCGAGTTCTTCAGTCACGCTACGGCAGTGCTAAAAATGGTCATTGAGAGACACTTTGTCCTCCACAACAGATCTTGCCCTTCATCTTTAGCTGCAGAGAAGTAGCTTGGTGCACTTAAGAGTCTCTCAATGCTCATGGTGCAGTGGTGAAGCCCAACAAGCTTGGCCAAAGAGCACATTCCAAAAATTTTCTTCAACATGAGTGGGTTTCTCAGCAGGTGTGTCACTGTGTGAAGAGTTTCCTGGAGGTGGAAGGGTTGGGGACCACTGGTGTAGAAGTCTGAAAAAATCTCCATATCAGATTCACTCGTTGTACAGTAGAAGGTTATGGAGTTGGTAGAATAGAAGGTAACTGGAGTTCATTGCATTCATTCTTTCTTTGATTGGTATGTATTTGTGTTTCAGCCCATCCTTCTCTCAGCAGCTTATACAGCAATTGCTACTCGATGGAAAAACCCACATCCCCCAAACCTACCTGTCTGGCACAAGAAAATCTGGGACTTTTACATCATGGCTAAAATAACACTTAACACCTCTCCACTAGCCTCTGCTTCAACTCTTACTAACTTTTCTGCTACTTGGCTCTCAATATTAGACTACTTAATGAGACAAGATGAAATTCCTAGCATAATGAATCAACTACATTTATGGTGACAACATAAGGATTATTTAGCTGAGTATCTCTTTCTCTTCTCTCCTTATTTATTTGTTTTCCTCTTCCTCTTATTTTTCCCCTTCCCCTCTATATTATCAAGTATACTTCTGCTCCACTGACAATAACTATGATTCAATTTTGTAATTGTTATACTAGTTAATGTTACATTCTTAAGCCTCTGTATTTCATATTTATCTTTCAGTAAAATGTTAATTGATGATATTTGTGTTTCAGCTCTTTAGCCAGTTTTGCATTGTTTGTAGTATACACTAGTGTAACTGGGATGCAAAGCCTACAGCGGAAACATGGAAAGAGAGGCTGAGTTGGTTCAGTGGCTTAGTTTTCCCTGGGCTGATATAGCAGCCCTGCTGAAGGTAAGTATGTGTGGTTCTGGATGGGTGACTTCCTGAAAGCAAAGTGTATGCCGCTGAGCTTTGTGATGGAAGAAAGCCAGAAGATGAATGCAGTAAACAAATGGCTCCCACTGAACTCTGTAGGACGAAGTACATGGGCTGTGATCAGTGACACTGTTGAGATTGGTCCTTTCCCAAAGAAACTGGGGTCACTTGGGAACAGGACGAGTTTAGCCTGCCGTTCCAACAGTATTCCTGAACGAATTTGTGTATTTTCACCCATGGAAATGAATGGGAAGTGGTGAATACTCCTTACTGGAAAGCATCAAATTTCTTGAGGGGCATGTGTTCCAGTAGGAGTCAGATATTCTCCTAGAATGGTGCTGAAGCCAGCTGGGTGACCTTGGGCCAGTCACCGTTCTCTGAGAGCTCTCTCAGCCCCACCTACCTCACAGGGTGTCTGTTGTGGGGAGAGGAAGGGAAGGGCAATTGTAAGCTGCTCCGAGACTCCTTTGGGTAGTGAAGAATGGGGTGTAAAACTAACTTTCTTTCTTTGTTGAGAGGGGAGAGGCAAAATACTCCATTGCCTGCTGACAGAGGAGCGTTTCAGCCTGCAGGGAATCCTGCAGTAGGCCAAATCTCTATCCCAATCTCCTTGGCTGTCGCTATGATTGGCATTTTGCATGCAGCAATTTCATGGGCACCCAGTTGTGGCAAGCGGTGGAATGAAGAGTTCAAAAGTGCATCTACCGCCATCTCGCTGCTCTCCCCTGCCCTCCTCCCCAGTGTACTACTTCGGGCTACTGTCATTTTGCCAGCTAGCTGACATTCCTGTCCTACTTCTAGTTGGTTGTGCAAACAGCTTCGCTCCCCAGTCATCCTTTCTGCTGGGCTTGTCTCTTCGCTTTCCCCAAAGAGGAGAAGAAGAGGATGGCAAAGCAGCACGCTGCAGTGGCAGAATCAGGTTTTGGAACAGGGTTTGACACGGGATTTCCTGTAAGAGGGAATGCTGCATTACCTTCACTCTGAACTTGGCGTGTTCACATTAGTTGCAGTTAATTTGCAGCAAATGAAAAAACCTGGTATATCGAATTAGATGCCCAGCTACTGAGAAATAATTACATGCGGACTAGGTTATAAGCGCAGTGCTAGTGCAGGATTTGTTTTCTAAGATTAATTTTATCTCAAGCGGTTCTTGTTTTGGCCTAGTGTATCATTAACACACCATGATTGTCAAGAGGTCATTATGGCTTTGTTTCTGGTGATGTTTAGCTTGGCTCACTATTGCAGTTGTAGCTTTCTGGCAATTTATAGTTGTTAAGCATCGACAAACATGTGGTTCTGTTTTTGTTCTGAATAGGAGCACGTTCAGAAAGCAGCCAGCCGATGGTTTGGTGCAGCGTTGGTATCTAATTTCTGTTGTTGCCATGGTTTTCAGTGCAGGACTTGTAAACAGATGTAGCCTGTTTAAGTGTACGGCTTTTAAAAAAACAATAGTGCTTTTATGGGCAACTTACACAACTTATTTTCCTTGGTATCAGGGCTGCCAGTTAAATCAGGCAGGCAGCTACCCTCCCACATATCTTTTTAGGCCACGTGTGTGATTATTCCTCAGGAGTACCTATTCTCCTTCCAGCTTGCGTTGAATGTAGTGCTGTAAATTCAGTGGTTTTATGGGTTAGGTAAGCATACCAAAGGCACAAATCCCTTTGCTTTTTTTGTTTTGTTAATAAAAGTGATTCCCATATTTACATAGTTAAAGTCATTATGAGGTATTTTTGAAAAGAGAGTGATTTTCTGCTTTAACGTGGATACTTCTGAGAATGGTCCTTGATGTATCTGCCTTCCTCTGCTGCAATATTGCTGTTTGAAACGGTGACCCTAAATAGTATGAGGTAGGAGCATGGGCTGTTGAATATTACCCATGGTATTTGGCTTGGGATCAGTTTGCACGTCTGATGAGGTATGGTCTCATGCTCTTCTGCTCACATTTCTGTTAGAAGGTGAACACAGGTCATCATTGAACAAAGTTAGAGTCCAATGGCACCTTTGAGACCAACAAAGTTTTAATCAAGGTGTGAGCTTTCGTGTGCACGCACACTTTGTCAGATGATGAAATGGAATTACATAATGTAGTTGAATGTGTAGGAGTGGTTTTTTAATTAGCACGCAAAATAGTGAGGACACATTTCTTAACAGATCAAAAGAAGAGTTAAAACTTGGTTGGTCTTAAAGGGGCCATTGGACTCTAACTTTGTTCTGTTGCTTCAGACCAACACGGCTACCCACCTTGATCAGTTCATAATTGTCCTCTTCATGGGTGAATCTAGCGACCGTGGGGAGGTGGCCCAGGCTGCTGGCACAATTGCCCAGAGTGCCCTCTCCTCCCAGACAGAGCCAAGCAGTCTTCCTGGTTCACGGGGAACTGATGGCAAAGAAACAGGGTAACCGCTAGAGCGCTGCTGGTGGAAAAGTTGGAGACTGATTGAACACGGCATAGAGCCTGTTCCGTGGCAGTGATGGTGGCAAAAGGCAATCCACCACTGATACGTTTGCACATCATCATCCAGCTGAGCTGTTTTGTGCAGTCCCGGCGGCTTTGGCATCATAGTCCCAGGGGACAGGTGTCTGACCACACGGCAGCCCACTGTGGTCACTTTGCTACCTACTTTGCAGATAAAGTTGCCCAGATCCACTCTGGGTTAGATGCTGGTGTGGATGCCTGTTCAGACAATGTACCTTGGGATCCTGCTGGTCGGATTTATATGGATACCTTTCAGCTTGCAGAGACAAAGGATGAGGACAAGATCCTTGGAGAGGTGAGACTTGCCACCTGTGATCTTGACCCTTGCTCTTCCTGGCTGAGAAAAGCTGCCAGATTAGGGCTGGCTGAGTGGGTAAGGGGAGTGGTAAAGGCTTCCTTGAGGGCAGGGGTTGTACTATCCATGCTCAAGGAGGCAGTGATTCGACCGGTTTTGGAAAAGCCCTCCCTAAGCCCTACTGTGTTGGAAAACATCCGGTCAGTTTTCAACCTTCCATTCTTGGGCAAGGTGCTTGAGTGCTGTGTTTGTGTAGGGGGGTTGCTTCTTGGCTCCAGGGGCTCTTGGAAGAGACTGATTTTCTGGACCCATTTCAGTCTGGCTTCAGGCTGGGATTTGGAACAGAGACTGCTCTGGTCCCCTCGTTCGATGACCTCTACCAAGAACTAGACGGGGGGAACATGCCTCTACTACTGCTTGCTGGATCTTTCAGTAGCCTTGGATACTATCAGCCATAGAATCCTACTGAGCTGCCTCTCAGCACTGGGACTGGGAGACACCATGTTACAGTGGTTCAGGTTCCTTCAGGGGGAGGGGTCCCAGAGGGTGGTGCGAGGGGATTCCTCCTGTGCTTCATGGCTGTTGACCTGTGGGGTTCCTCAAGGTCTGATCTTATCCCCCATGGTATTTAATATCTACATGAAGGCGCTGGGAGAGGTCATCAGGACTGGAGGTTTGTGCAGTGGTGTCACGGATGATACCCAGCTCTATTTCTCTTCTTCCAAGGATGCTGTTGACGTTCTGAACCGGTGCTCGGAGTCCGTAAAGGGCTGGATGGGGATGAACAAGCTGAAAGGTCAATCCCAGTGAGACAGACGTTCTTTGGGTTAATAGAAAGGAAGACCTGGGGCTTGAAATCTCCCCTCTCTTGGATGGGGTTATACTCCTCTTGAAAATCCAGGTTTGCAGTTTGGGAATGCTATGGAACACTGGCAGGCCTTCCTAACTGTCCCATCGATCAAAGAAGTTTGATTTTTCAGTGCTTTTTCAGTGACAGCCCCACTGTTATGGAACAGCCTCTCCCAGAGAGGTGTGCCTGGGGTCCCCTCATTGCCAGTCTTTAGGAGGCAGGTGAAGACAGTTTTATTTAGGACTGCATTTGGTTAAGTTTAGTAGGAGTCCTGAATGGTGATTTTAAATTTTGGTTTTATGTTTTCATGTGTTTTATTTGACGTGTTTAATCTGTGTTTGCAAGCCACCTTGAACTCCGTAAAGAAGAAAGGTCTCTAATAAATGTGTTTAAATAAATAAATGCAGGTACATCATGGTTGAAATGTCTTGCAGTAAAGCTAACAGATCACTTTCCCCCAAACTTTGGGTAATGTATGGACATTTTCAGTGGTTGCCCCAAAGAGGCAGAATTTCAAGGGCCTAATGTCCCAAAGCCTAGTTTTCTATTCCTTATCTTTTATTTATTTATTTATTCATTCATTCATTCAACTTATTATACCGCCCTAACCCCTAGGGGTCTCTGGACGGTTTACAGGGGTGTTCTATGAACTGTTATTACCCTATCTAAGGCCACATACTGTAGGGGTGGGGATTTCCTACCAGCACCCTGTGGTGGGTCCGCTGCGTCCTCTCTCTGGCTCGGCTTCTTCCTTCTCGACATTTTTTTCTTGCATCTTTTTCCCGCTGGTCCGGCTGCTTTCCTTGGTGGGACCGCCTTCTCGACGCACACCTCCATGCCTACTCCAGCCTCGGCTCTGTCCTGACCGGCTCCGCCGCGCTCGCTATCGTGCCCCGTCACCGGTCTCCACCGCAGTCGTCTGCCGCCAGGGATCGCTTATCCTGTGCTATGTTTTGTAACAGATTGTTTAAGTCTGTGCAGCATATTCCTCAGTATTGATATTAGGGGTCAGAAAGAGTGATTTATTTTTTTTTCAACACAAACATTTATCTAATGCGCCACTCTTTTCTCAGCCTTCAATGAAGCTGCCTTATATGGAGTCACACCAGTGGTCCATCCAGATGTGGTCTACTCTGAATGTGACTTTCCAAGGTCTGAGCATATTTCCTAGCGCATGCTACGTGAGATCCTTTAATGGAAGATGTTGGCGACTGTGCCTGGGAATCACCTGCAGGCAAAGTGTGAGCTCTGCCACTAGTTCAGCTCCACTGGCTGAACTTCTTCTGTTTTACTTCTGTCCTGAAACTCCCCCCCCCCCCCCCCAATTCACCTGGCAGCTGCTGCTTCCTTTTGCCCCGATTAATCTCTTGAGTGATCCTACCCAATCAGAGTTCGCACTCGAGAACAGGATGCTGTTGTTGGATGTCAGTCAATAAAATTCCAGTTATCTGATTTGACTATGCAGTGATGTCAGTTAGGACAAATGAGGACAAGCTGAGAGTGAAGGCAATTCAAGCAAATAAGTGAACTGCTTTTTTTGGGGGGGGGAGGGCTTGCCAAAAAGTGGAGGAGGCGTTCAGCACTGCCAAGAACGTTTCTGGAAAATGGTGTGTAGTTTCGGCTAGCATTCATGCTCTTTCCAGTATTCCTGGTCTGCACCACAGTCCCTCTTGGAAGGAGCTGGGCCATCTCTCTGGGTTGCTCAGCATACAGCTTGTTAAACAGTAGCTTTATAGGCAAAGAAATGGAATAAATTGCAGGTTGGCCGCTGAACATTAACAAGAGGTTGTACTGCTAGTATTAGGCAGGGTACTTGGCCTCTATCAAGAGGCTTGCAGTGTCCCAGTGGGATATTTGGCCTTTCCTTCAGCAGATTTCCCGTACGCCGTTCTCACAAAATCTAAACTCAGTTTGGAAACCAGATTGCCAGGCGGTTTGAGAAAGGCGATTAGGAAAAATAATAGTCTAATACCCACTTCCGTTTACAGAATTAATTTCAGGGTTCTTTGTCTTCTGGACTCTGAATTGCTCTCTTCTCCACAGGTGGGGTTTGAAAATATATTTTCAAATGAATTAAGGTGCTGCTATGTTAGGAATGTTTAGAGACTGGAACCCAGTGTGCAAAATGCCACTTTTTAATTTTGGGTTTTTAAAAAATATATATGCATGTGTGTGAGTCCGTGCGCAGCTGGAAGCCATGGCGACCTCTGGTGACTGACCCCTACTGGTTGTACTCCCATCCAAGTACTTGCCAGAGTTGGACCTGCTTAGTTTCCGAGATCTGACGAAATTGGGCTTGCCTGGGCTATCCAGGTCAGGGCCAAAGTGCCACTTTTCTGACAGACCCCCTCCTAAAATTGGATGGCTTATTTAGTTATAGTATTAGTATGCTGTTTTTTCTCCTTTAAGGGATTCAGAGTGCTTCACTGAAGAGTACTAGAAAGAACCTTATTAGTTTAAACACACATATCCCGGGCCGCTCTTGATCGATGGAGTCTCCCTAACACTAGTGCCAGGCTGTGAGCCAAGAGCCCCTCTGCTCAGACTTCTGGCCTAGGCTGGGCTTTTAAGTACCTGCAAGGAGAGGGGGACAGACTTAGCCCAGACGAAATGTGGCTGCACCCTCTTGTCCTGCCTGAGCTTTAAGTACCTGCAAGGAGAGGGAGACAAATTAAGCTCAGATGAAACTCAGCTGCAGCCAATTTCCTGCCAGGGCTAAAAACTTTTAATTAGAATAATATAAACGAGTTCTCTAGTTGCATTAAGCATCTGTGTGGGAAGCCTCTGATCTAAGTAATCCCGGAATGGTTAAGGATTCTTCAGCTGTTGAATGTAAGAGTTAACTCACACTGTTGAAATGTGATGTACTCCCTTCACCCCTTTCTGGAAACAGAGGAGTGCAATTGTTAGGCCATTGTGTATTTTTCCTCTTCATACCGGGGAATTTCCATGCATGGAAATTTAGAATAGTTTCGTATTGTGTGTCTCTTGTGTGTTTCACCTTCACAGTGAATCGTTCTACTTGACCTTGCTGTAATTCGTAGATATCCTTGAAATGCTGAACTGCTTCTCTTCCTCTCTGACACCGTTTCCAAGTGATTCTTTAGAAATGCCGCTTCAGGAAGAGCTGCCTTAAAATAGAACTACTGAATAGCCATATCTCTGAAAAGTTACTTAATGGTACATTCAATTTTTTATTAGTGAGCTTCCCGATTTAACTCTGGCTCGGTCGCTTTGTTCCAGACACAAGCTGAAATTGGATTTTAACCGTTCTCCCATTTTTATTTAAGATCTTCCACAGTGGTTTTCTCAAGGTGCAAAAAGACCATCTAATAAAGTATCATAGTTATTTTCTGTGGACCTGCATGGCTACCCACAATCTTCGTCTATGAACACTAGGACGTGCTGTACTTCATATGCTGATAGGTGGTCATGCAGGCGATAAAGAACATGCCATTGAATTGCAACCAAAGAAGTTCATAGAATCATAGAAGTTGGAATGGGCCATACAGGCCATCTAGTCCAACCCCCCTCCCCTGCTCAATGCAGGATCAGCTTAGGGCAGCGGTTCTCAACCTGTGGGTCGCGACCCCTTTGGGGGTCGAACGACCCTTTCACGGGGGTCGCCCAAGACCATTGGAAAACACAAATTTTCGATGGTCTTATAATAGCAACGAAAATAATTTTATGGTTGGGGGTCACCCCAACATGAGGAACTGTATTAAAGGGTTGCGGCATCAGGAAGGTTGAGAACCACTGGCCTAGAGCATCCCTGACAAGTGTTTGTCCAGCCGCTGCTTAAAGACTGCCAGTGAGGGGGAGCTCACCACCTCCATAGGCAGCTGATTCCACTGTGGAACAACTCCTACTGGGAAAAAAAGTTTCTCCTAAGATCCAACCAGTATTTTCCCACCCTTAATTTAAACCGCCCTTCAGTTCCAGGCAAGAGGAGCAGAAATGGTTGGCCATCGCTTGCCTCTGTGTAGCAACCCTGGACTTCCTTGGTGGCCTCCCTTCCAAGTACTGGCTTTAGCTTCTGAGATCTGATAGGCTCAAGCTAATCTAGGTTATTCAGGCTGCTGCAATGATTGTGTAACAGCGTCAATATCTACATACAGTCACATGTTGCATTTGGGAGTATTGGTTAGACAAACAGAGTTGGCCAAAGTCGTGTAATCCTGTATGGTATGTTTGGTGTAAGAGGATCACCCACGTTGAAAATCAAGCATGCATACCTGCAGCTCATGGACGGTCCCACCTTAACTGATTTACACATGGTGCTCAATCTCTGTTCGGCTGATACTTTACAGTCTGATGTAAACTGAAGAACTGATTGGTGCAGCAGTAGAGGGAGAAAGGACGTCTTCCTTCTCTTCCCACTGTACTTAAATTCATATAACGATTTGCTATTGCAAACTACAAGAACAATAATAGTCTTCTAAAAACTCAGAGGAAACCAACACATTAGAAACTATAATGTAAATGATCAGTTGTGCATGTGCCAGTGTGGTTTTATACATACACCATCATTGCAGTGTAATTGAGTATTCCAGGAGGGTTTAGCCTAAGAACACCTGTGTGAACAATCTGCCCCTATATCTTGTGCTGGACTCTCAATAGTTGAGGTGTCATGCCTTGGGGCCTGCAGCGCTGTTGTCACTCATATGGGCAGACTGGTATATCCCATGCAAATTAAAATCCATATTAGGCATTGATGAAAAATTTGGCTCTTGAATAAGCTATGCAAAGTGTGAAGACATGCGCAAACTTACTATTGTCCGCATACGGTAGTTCAGATGGCACTGTCCTGGTTTTGTTTTTTATTTTATTTAATTTTTATTTATTCATTTCTGCTTGTATTCCGCCCTCCCCGCAAGCGGGCTCAGAGCAGATCACAACAGCGAATCCGCAATAAGAGTTAAAACATTTCACAATACATGCAGAGTTGAAAAGATCTGAGTTAATTGAGGGTAAAGGTAAAGGAGGATTAGGTCTTTAAGGCTTCTTTGGCCTTTCGTGTGTTTTCAGCTCTTTCTTTTATCTCTTTCCTGTAAGCAACCTGCTTAGGCATTTCCAAGTTCTGCTATCATGAGATTGTAAGCTTGAACTTTGTAGTTGAAAATTCCAGCACGTTTCCATGTCGGCTTCCAAATGACATTATTATATTCTATTCACATGTGCGATGTGTGTTGGCTTAGAAAAAATAATCTTGGGTTTCTTTTTAATGCTGTGGCCTCCAAAGCCCTTTTAATGTCACGGATGGTTTTGTTGGGTTAAGAGAGAAATTCTTGAAGTGAGAGAGATCCTGAGACAGTCGGGCTGGTCTTTGCTGCCTTGCCAAGCTTCTAAGTGTCCCAAAAGCATCTGGCTGGCTGCTGTTAGAAATTAAGTATTGGACCCTGTAGTTTTGTAGATTAGAAAATAAAAAAAATTAAAAGACAAAAAAAGCGATTAATTATTGGATGAGATGGTCTGATTCAGCAAACCTGCTCTTAACTTCTTGTTGCATTGTTTCTTCCTTAAATAATCATTCCTAAGCTGTTTCCCCGTTTTCCCGAGAGTCTTGCCAGTTTATCAGAGGGCGCTTTTAGTAGTGAAATTGGCAAAGCATGTTAAAGCAAGTCTGTGACCTAATAGCCCACAGATGGGAAGAAAGGGCAAATGCCATCTGTCAGCCTGCAAGCCTTGGCGCATGTTTCAATCAGTGTGATGCAGTGGAGGTAAAACATTTCTCAAACGTTTCATGATCAGAAGTGGGCCAGTTTTGTAAAACAACCTTTTTGGCATGTCAGGGATTTCAGATGTGGATAACCCTAAACAGCTGGAATTTATCCTTCATTCTCAAGGGGTGTGTGTGTGTGTGTGGTTTGAATAATCTGTATAGATCGAGCAAAAACAAGAAAAGGAATGTGGTCTGGCGGTATGCTATGATTGCGGTGACCCTATCTTCGAAATGAATTGGGTCTTTTGTCATAAGATGCGTGTCTGCAGAAGCATGCAGTTTTACTGCAGACAGGAAATGGCCTAGTCTGTGACCTCGTCTCTCTCGGGGAAAATCAAAGCTCCCATTAATTTTTTTTGTTTTTGTTTTTAAAGGAATCTGCTTTTGGTTCAGAGGGAGAGAGAGGAGAGAAGGCGACTCTGAAATGCATGGTCTCACCCTTTGTAGGCTTATGTGCTTGCAACATGAACTGTAAACTAGTTGTTTTTAAAGGGGGGAGGATAGCAATTCAAATTTCAGTGGTTCTGGGGGCCCGAGGAGACCGTAGAAAGGACCAACAAGAAGCTGCAAGATCTAAATTCCCACTGTTTCAGTATATTTAAGCTTAAAGCCAAAACTAGATGAGGTTCATGCTAGGCATTATTAGGAAAGGGGCTGAAGACAAAACAGCCAATATTGTAATGCCCTTGTACAAAGCTATGGTTCTGCTTTGCTTGGAAGACTGTGGGCCTTTCTGGTCTCTGTGTCTCAAAAGATATTGCAGATTTGCTGAAAATGATACAAAGGAGGGCAACCAAAATTATAAGGAAAGGCTGTAGAGTCTAGAAGAAGAAGAAGAAGAAGAAGGAGAAGAAGAAGAGGAGATTGGATTTATACCCCACTCTCCACTCAGAGTCTCAGAGTGGCTTACAAACTCCTTTCCCTTCCCCTCCCCACAACAGACACCCTGTGAGGTAGGTGGGGCTGAGAGAGCTCTGACAGAATCTGCTCTTTTTTCAAGAACAGCTCTTATCAGAACTAGGGCTTGCCCAAGGTCCTCCAGCCAGGTGCAAGTGGAGGAGTGGGGAATCAAACCTGGTTCTCCCAGATTAGAGTCCGTGTGCTTAACCACCACTCTAGAACTTCTCAGTCTAGAAGAAAAATGGCTAAGGGGAGACATGACGGAGGTGTATAAAATTATGCACAAGGTGGGAAAGCGGATAGAGGGAACGTTTTCTCCCTTTTTCATTATTCTAGAACTTAGAGCAATCAATCAAATTACAATGAAATAGGTTCAGTAGAGGCTTACTCAGTGAGTAATTAAACAGCAGAATTCACTGGCTGTGGAGGTAGTAATGAGCATGAACGTAGACGGCTTTAAAGCTAGTTTAGGCAACTTCATGGAGGGGAGATCAATCAGTGGCTACTAGCCACAGGAACTGAAAGGAGCCTCCTTGTACAGAGGCAGCAAACCTCTGAATACCAGTGCTGGGAGGCAGCATGGGGGGGGGCCTTCTCGTCTGAGCCCTGTTTGTCTTTCCAGGGCAACCGGTTGGCCACTGTGTGAAAAACTATGCTGGACTAGATGAACCAGTAGGCTGATCCAGCATGTTCTTCTAGTGTTCTTACGCCCCATGTTACTTTCCTAATCTCACCACTCCCAATTTGCTGTTTGCCGTTCTGTGGGAAATGTAGGATTGCCTTGTGTTTACCTACATGCCCCCTCCCCCCCAGAGGGCAAATAGTAGCTTGGTGTGTGTGTTTGTGTGAGTAAAATGGGATTTGAGGTAACAACATGGGGGGAAAGGGGTTTAAACTTTCTGTTTCTGTGCCTACCTTCCCTGTCCAGTCATTTGTGGCTGCTATTTAACCCATAAAAACTTCTCAAGGGATCTATTTTTGTTGATCAAATCGCTTGGGAGAGCTGTTCATCGTTTTCCCAGTGTGTTTGCCCTAGTGCGCTTGAGCTTAACACTATCTGGTACATTTGTATATATACCACAGCGACATATAGCAGCATTATTAAAACATGTATTTGTATATACACCACAGCAACCTATAGCACATGCAAAGCTTAATTATTTAGGTTAGCCTTTGGAGGGTAACCACATCTTTGGGCTGCTTTAATAGTGGTATGGAGATAACCACGTATTTTAATATTCTAATGTTAATATTTTATATTTGTTATTTATTTCTATGTTTTTACCTTATTGGATTTAATGCTGAAGTCACCATGAGACCCTTTGGGTGAGTGGCGACCAGGCCCGTAGCCTGGATTTTGTGGCTTGTTGTGGGGCAGAACCTTTCCTGGGGGGGCTGCCGTTATTTTTATGTCAGCTCCAATCTGCCCCCAAGCCTAACCACCACCGGCCAGCCCTCTCCCTCCCCTCCTGCAAGGTTTAAAGGGCCCTTCAGCTGATGGGGGGGGAGTGCATGGCCTGCCGCTTAGCTGGAGGGCCCTTTAAATCTTGCAGGAGGGGAGGGAGAGGGGCGTGAGCCATCCCCTACTTCTTCTCAAAAGCGTTTAAAGGGTCCCTTTAAATGCTTTTGAGTAGAAGCAGGCGGCCGTGCGGGCGGCCCCCCCCATTAATCTCAAAAAAATCTTGTGGGGCTGGCCCTTTAACGAAGAGGGTGGATCCCCCCAATAGCCCCATTGTAACTACGGGCCACATGGAGACTAAAAAAATATCTAATAAATAAATTAATATGCATTTATATTTGTATATACATCACAACAACCTATAGCAGCATTATTAAGACATTATTTACCCTTGCGGGGAGGGCGGGGTTAAAATGTTAACAATAAAATAAATAATAAAATAAAAACCATCACCTCATTTTCGAAGAGTTGTGGCCTGTATGCTCTCACCTTGTTCAGCAAAGTTCAAAAGCTTCCTCCAGCGTAAGTGGTTCTTTGCTCAAGTTGAAGGAAGGCCTCTCGAATGTTAGCCTTTGCTTAAAGGTAAAGGTTCCCTTGCTCGAAAGCCAGTCGAGTCCGACTCTAGGGTTGCGGTGCTCATCTCCGTTTCAAAGCCGAAGAGCCAGCGCTGTCCGAAGACATTTCCGTGGTCATGTGGCCGGTATGACTAAACACCAAGGCGCACGGAACGCTGTTACTTTCCCACTGAAGTGGTACCTATTTATCTACTTGCAATTTCTTGCTTTCGAACTGCTAGGTTGGCAGGAGCTGGAACTAGAGACGGGAGCTCACTCTGTCATGCGGCACACTCGGGTTTCGAACTGCTGAACTACTGACCTTCCACAGCCTGCAGTTCAGCATCTTAACCACTTGAGCCACCGCAGCTCCTTAGCCTTTGCTTAGGAGTAGGACAAGTGCCCGTGCTTCGGGGCACATCTTTTTCTTTGCTGTCAAATCACAGCTGACTTATGGCAACCCCGTAGGGTTTTCAAGGCAAGAGATGTTCAGAGGTGTCTTTGCCTTTGCCTGTCTCTGCACAGCGACCCTGGAATTCCTCGATGGTCTCCTATCCAAGTACTAACCAGGACTAACCTTGCTTAGGTTCAGAGGTCTGATGAGCCTGGGCTACACAGGTCAGGGCTTTTGGTCCGTAAAGGTAAAGGTTTCCCTTGCTCGAAAGCCAGTCGAATCCGACTCTAGGGATGCGGTGCTCATCTCCGTTTCCAAGCCAAAGAGCCAGCACCCTCCGAAGATTTTTCCGTGGTCATGTGGCCGGCATGACTAGACGCCAAGGTGCACGGAACGTTGTTACCTTCCCACCGAAGCGGTGCCTATTTATCTGCTTGCAGTTTCTTTCTTTTGAACTGCTAGGTTGGCAGGAGCTGGGGCCAAAGACAGGAGCTCACTCCATCATGCGGCACTAGGGTTTCGAACTGCTGAACTACCGACCTACCGGTCTGCAGCTCAGTGTCTTAACCTCTGAGCCACCACAGAGTCCCATTTAATTGTTTTTTTTTGTATATGCATTCATGGTGTGTAAAACCAGCAAGTTAACCCTCCCTATATGTGTCAGCAATAATCTTGTATGATGCTCATACTGCTCCATTCTGCCCCTCCATGCCCCTGTTCCTCAGCTAACTTTAAAAAATGCAGCAAAAACCGCCCAGCACAGAGAGCCAGCATGGTGTAGTGGTTAAAGTGTCGGACTACGGTCTGGGAAATCCAGGTTCAAATCCCCACTTGTGCTATGTAAGCTTGCTAGGTGACCGTGGGCCAGTCACACTTTCAGCCAAACCTACCTCACAGGGTTGTTGTGAGGATAAAATGGAGGAGACGAGAATGAGGTAAGCTGCTTTGGGTCCCCATTGGGGTGAAAGGCAGGACGTTAATAAAGTTAAAAAAAAAAGTATCTCCTTTTGAAGCCCTAGTCAGGATGAACCGGCGGCAGCAGCGTGCTTCCCACTGCAGTCTCTGGCCCCTAATATCTTTTTCTACCCTCTTAGCATTCTTCATCTTAGCATTCCTCAGTTTGGTGTAGTGGTTAGGAGCATGGACTCTAATCTGGGAGAACCGGGTTTGATCCCCCACGCCTCCACATGCAGCTGCTGGTGTGACCCTGGGTCAGTCATAAGTTCCTTCAGAGCTGTTCTCTCACAAGCAGTTCTCGAGAGAGCTCTCTCAGCCCCACCTACCTCACAAGGGTGTCTGCTGTGGGGAGGGGAAGGGAAAGGAGATTGTAAGCCGCTCTGAGACTCCTTTGGGCAGTGAAGGGCGGGGCATGAATCCAATCTCTTCTTCTATAAAGTGCTATTTTTTGTGATGCCTGGGTTAGCAGTGTTTAATATACTTTACTTGAGGTACAGATGAAAAAATTGCATTGACAGTACAGAGCTTTGCTAGCTGCAATTAAGGGAAACACTTTGATTCCTAAGTAATTGTGCAAGGAGGTCAATGCTGTGAAGTAGGAAGTTCTATTTGTGTTTTCCCCAAACTTTATGAGAAGAGTGCAGCATTAAACAAACAGTGTATTTAATCAGGATTTAGGGTTAATCCGAAACTTTATTAAAAAGAGCATCGTCGTTTCCCAAAGAGAGGTTAAAAAGGCAGAGGGTGATTTTGTGCTTTTAATGTTCACTTTGTATCTCATTTCTGGCTTCCCTCCCCATTTTCTTAGTTGAGTCTCTGAATAATCTGCTTGTGTACACAGTTTCTTTTAACACAGAGGGATTCTAAACCCTGAGAATTTGAAAAGCTGCTTACAAACTTCCATTCCAAATCTGAGAGGCTACAAATTACAGGAGGAGTTTAGCCGGATTTGATTTAGTGGGCATATTTTATATTAAAATATTTTGGTGTTGAAGTGCCAGGATTCATTAATATTTGGTTGGTGGTTAGAGATCATGGGCTTTCAAATAATGCCAGAAGACACATCTCCTTTCGGGGAAGAGAGGTTTTCAAGTAGAGATGTAAAAATTCCAGCGATTTTGAAGCTTGTTTTTCCTGAGGGGAAAAACCGCATTTTGCTGCATTAACAACATTAAAATGCAGTGTTTATAACTTTTTAAACTTATAAAACTGTATTAATTGGCATTTATGGAATTTAAATATATAAATGCCTAAATTTTCTACAAGCAAAATTGCAAAAAAAAACCCCAAACCCAACAACACACCAATAATTGACAGAGATGGAGCTGCTAATTTAGTACCTGTATCATCATTTTTGCCATCTGAGAGATATGGGAAAAGCTGAAATTAGAAAACCAAGTTTGTAATAAAGGAAGTATACTACTTGTACAGAAAGGAAGTAGACTACTTTCACAGAATAGAGTTGCCCCATTCTAAGCCCAGTGATTTCAGTAGTTCGCAGGGTGTCACAGCTTAGGATGGCATGAAAAGTCACAAATAGTTGGGTTTCCAGCATATTTAGATAGCAAACTCAACTTCATAGCATTGAAAATACCGAACTCTGTAATAATCTAGGTGGGCAGCCGTGTTGAGAACAATGTTGGAATCTAATGGCTCCTTTAAGACCAACAAAGTTTTATTCAAGGTATGAGTTAACGGACTGTTAACTTCCATTTCAATGTATCTGAGGAAGTGTGCGTGCACACTAAAGCTCACACCTGAATAAAAAAATTTTGGTCTTAAAGGTGCCTCTGGACTCAAACTTTGTTCTATAATAATCTGTTATCAAACACACATCATAATTGTTGCCAAAACTATTAACATTTAAACAGTAAGCCCATCCTTGAAGATGTATTGTCTCTGTCTATAGTAGAATTGGGAATTATCTAATATAGGGATCCTCAATCTTTTTGAACCTGCAGGCACCTTTGGCATTCTGGGACAGTGTGGTAGGCACACACAAAATGGCTGCCAGAGGAGACAGAGCCAGCCATATAATAGCTGCCACATGGCTTTTCCTTCATTCACCCAGTGAAGATGCATGTATTACAGACCAGAACCAATGGGTTGAAATTAAATCAAAAGAGTTTTTGGCTATTAGGAAAAAGTTCCCAACAGAGTGGTTCCTCAGTGGAACAGGTTTCCTCGGGAGGTGGTGGGCTCTCCTTCTCTGGAGGTTTTGAAACAGAGGCTAGATGGCCATCTGACAGCAATGCAGATTCTGTGAACTTAGGCAGATCCTGAGAGGGAGGGCAGGAAGGGTTGCCTCAGCGCTTAGTTCTCGTGGCCCTTTCCTATACGCCCAGGGAAATGCTGACTTTGTGGTCAGGAAGCAATTTTTCTCCAGGTCAGGGATCCTGGAGGTTTTTTGCCATCTTCTGGGCCTGGAACAAGGGTCACTGGGGTGTGAGGGGGGAGGTGTTTGTGAATTTCCTGCACTGTGCAGGAGGTTGGACTAGATGACCCCGGAGGACCCTTCCAACCCTATGATTCTGTGGTGGCAGCTGCTGCCAAAGCAATGTTTTTAGAAATCTGCATAGCCAATCAGAAGCCTTGCTGGGCAAAAGCCCCAGCTGACCCTGCCCACTTTCTAAAAACCCTTGGTGGCACCAGGAAAGGTGTCGGCAGGTCCCGTGGTCCCCCCAGGGCAGCACGTTCGAATGCCCTGATCTGATCCTCTAGACTGCCATACATTTTTCCATGCTGTGCATTTTGTGTGAGTAAAACTATGGCTTAGAAAACATTTCTATCATTCAAGAATAATTCATAATTTTTTTCCCCAGTGGTCCCTCAAGTTTACCCTTGGAAAAAATTGAAAAAGGTTCCGGTGGTGGTGGGGAGGAATAGACATCCCAATTTCCATTTTTTCCTGTCATTTCACATCTGTTTTCATTGTAGCATTGAACTCTACTTATGCTGAAACAGAAAGGACTTCAAAGGGCAGTTGAAAAGGAAGCTGGTAGAACTGGAGTTTCTGAAACCTTAATTACCTTTGTCAATGCTCAGATAAGGATTAAGGGTGGATTTGGCAATAGAAGAAACAAAATCAACACACTTCACGGGGAGAAGTTTATCTAGTGCTCCTGGGTCTGATGTGTTCCTGTTAGGTCTCCACAGCTCATGTAGCCAGTTCTGGGCATACTGTATGCAGAAGTGCTTCTTGCCTTGCAGCAAAATGAACTGTTGGAGATTCCAAGCCCTTGCACCTTTATCTCCAAGTTGCCTCCATTCTGTGCATGTTTGCGTGTTTCTTTTATATGTTAGTAGTAAAACCTGGCTTTTATATAACATCTACCATATTACATTGTTAAGGAGCTGATACCCCCACACAGTTGCCACTCATTTGACCAGATAAGCACATAAACCCAGGCTCCTAGAACTTCTTCCTCCAGGCCTGGCCAAACCAGAGGCTTCATGGTGCCTGTCAATAAGACAAACTGATGTTACACACCCCAGTTCCCTTCTGAAGCTCAAGTTCACACCAGCTGTAATAACTCACTGGTCCAGAAAGCTTCTGGTTCAAGCCCCTGAGTTCCTGTGGCCGGTTTTCCTATGTTCCTCTCCGTTTCTGTAGGCCCTTCCGACTCACAAAATGCTATTCCCAGGGTCACAGTGTCTGAATGGAGGAATAGCCGTGTGGGTTGGGGGCTGTGGTGAAGAAGGGCCAGGGAATGAAAGTGTTCTTCATCCCCCTTCCACATCTCCACTGAGCAAAAGGGGCCAGTTTTGTCTAATTGTTACCTCCCTGCTTCAGCCCTCTGACCCGCGGGTCTTTTCTCTACATGGATCCTGCAACCAATGTTCCCTCTAAGCTGTGGAGTCTTGTGAGCAAAACAGAGATCATTTCGGGGGGGAACGCAGTTCCCCCGGGGGAGGTACGGGGGGCGGGGCACATGACGAAACCCCGCCCCCTGCTTCCGGCCACCCGCTTCCGGCCCTCATTCAGCCAGGAGGAGGCAGGAGAAGAGGGAGGGTAAGTTGCTTCCTCCCTGCCTCTCCCCACCCCTGCCTTGGGGCTCAGCAGTGGAGCTGCAAGGCCGGCGGCGGCGGCCGGGACCGTTGGGGGCGGGGTGTGTGGCCTCATGACACACTTCCGGTGATGTCAGGGGGTGTGGCCTCATGACACACGTCCGGTGATGTCAGGGGGTGTGGCATATGCTAATGAGTTATGCTAATGAGTCCCCCTAGCTCTTTTTCTACGAAACGACCCCTGGAGCAAAAATTCTACTTTGTGAGCTACTGGCATTAAAGTTGTGAGTGAGCGATTTGGCTACTGCACAAATTAGTTCGCTCTGGAGCCATCCTCCCTGAGCTAAGACAAAAATGTGTGAGCCAGAGGCTAAAATACTGTGAGCCAGCTCACACTAACTCAGCTTAGAGGGAACACTGGCCTCCAACCCTGGGAGTGGCCTTCCCACAGGGTGGAACAGGCTGCAGGAATGGTGAGGGAATCTGGGAAAACTGTATATTTTTGAGCATGGATGGCTAGATAAAGGATAACACTTGTACATCCTAAAATGGACAGAAAACAGACTTTCCAAATGTTACAAGTATTACTGAGGAGGAACTTGGAAGTGGCCAGTTTGGTGCAGGATAAATTGTAAGAACTGAATCGGTTAATGTTTTGTTGTGGGACTAACTTGGAAGCAATTTACACTCGTCAATGAAGGGGAAAAGAAAACACACACGCACATGGTTTTTAGAGTTCACTGGCCATGTCAAGGTAATGTTGCTGTAGAGCAACAGTGATTACAAAGTAAGAAACATTTGTGCAGCCATAACTGGTAAAGGGAGCACAGGGGTCTTGAGTCCTGCAGCCCAACGCCTAGAACAGTAATTAACACTGACTGGTTGGCCGCCGGGCATGCATTATCCTTGGGAGTTGGCAATTAGACTTGAGTGTCTGTTTCATGACATCATGCTGTTAAATAGTTTGTTATGGCTGACTTGGAAATTGGGAGGGGAGAGAGAAACCGGAAGAGTTAAACTTTGAGGTAGATCTTGAGGAGGGACTTTACAGAGCTGGCACGGTGCGCGTGAGCTAAGGACACTCCAGCAATTGCTACATTTACTCTCAGATTTGTGGAATTTGGCCAAGATCCAAAGAATTGTGGAACTTGTTCCATGTGTGTCTCAGGGGTTGAGACGAGTTTTTCCTCAGATGTGCCGTTTTCTCCCTATGTTGCTTAGCAAACTGTTTTTAAAACTGTGGGGGTATTGTGGGGAGGGGGGATCCCACTGAGTGAGCACAGACCTTCAGGCTAGATGCCAGCTGTTATCTAGCAGCGTTCTAACGCCATCTCTGACATATTTGATGCTTGCTGTTCTCCAGAAGGCAATGGGGTTATATACTTTTACCATCCATATGTACTCTGTAAAATGTTAATTTTGTTCAGAAAGGTGGGGCCTCAAGTTCCGCCAGGATTGCAGTTCATCTCCAGACTACAGAAATCAGTTTGGTGTTAAGAGCGCGGACTCTAATCTGGGAGAACCGGGTTTGATTTCCCCACTCCTCCACATGCAGCTGCTGGGGTGACCTTGGGTCAGTCACAAGTTTTCTCAGCTGTTCTGTCAAGAGCAGTTCTCAAAAGAGCTCTCTCAGCCCCACCTGCCTCACAGGGTGTCTGTTGTGGGGAGAGGAAGGGAAGGAGATTGTAAACTGCTCTGAGACTCCTTCAGGTAGTGAAGGGCAGGGTATAAATCCATTTTCCTCCTCTTCTTCATCCTCTTCTTCCTTCTCCTCCTCCCTCCTGGAAAAAATGGTAGCTTCAGATGGTGGGCTGTATGACACCACATCCCTCTGAGCTCCCTCCTCTGCACAAACTCCATCCTCCCCTAAATTTCCTGGAATTTCCAAGTCAGAGTGGTCATCTTCTGGGCGTGGAACAGGGGGTCACTGGGGGTGTGGAGGGGGAGGTATTTGTGAGTTTCCTGCATTGTGCAGGGGGTTGGACTGGATGACCTTGGAGGTCCCTTCCGATTCTGTGATTCTAACCCTTACTCTGGCAGAATTAGATATAAATAGGCAAATTCGCCAGGGACGGCAACCACTGTTTTAGTGGCAAAAAAAAAAGCAGGGCAGTTCCTTCAAAGGCTCTGAGCAGGCACGATCATGTTGAGTAGCCAAAAATATTTAAGGCAGCAAGCGTCTCTCGAGTTGCCTCTTGTCTCCCGTAGCTGGTTTGATATGAATGGTCTCTTCTGTAGTTAAAGAGAACTTGGGGGAACCCAGGGGCCTTGTGCTCCATAGTGAAGCATACCATTAAAATATGCATTGTGGTTAGCTCTGCTTCCTGGACTCTGTTAGGAGGGATTTTTTTGTTTGGGGGGGGGGGGGAGTGAAACCAGTGGCATGGATTTAATTACAAAGAACCTAAACCTATTTTAGTATGGTTTTAATAAGAAAGCCCTAACTGTCAACGTGAACCCTACACCTAATGAATTCTGTTTTAGTCTAATGAATCCTTGTGTGACATTCGGCACAAACATTTGGCTTGTAGAAACAGATTCTTTTAATTAAAGGCATAAATACCTTGGCCGAAAGCCCAGAAAACCATGCCAACTGGGTGCAGTTGTCACCCATGGAAAGCAAAGGTCCACAAGCGAAAGTTGTTCCGTAGCTGACAAGCCAACCTCGGCCAGCGCATCCTGGCCCTTACCTTTACAAGTTGTTTATGCACGTAGAATTAAGTGCACGTGTGTCCTCTTAGGAGGAGCCAGAAACTGATGCTCATGCACCAGTGATTTCTGGCTTGTTGCTTCTCAGCTAGGGAAGAAGATTCATGAACACTGATTGGTATTTACGTTTGCGGTCCCCAAGAGCCGTTTAAATCACATCGAACAAATGTTTCAGAGTCCAGCGATGCTCCCTAGTGTGTGTGTAAATTTTCTCTAGAAATATAATGGCTCTGAGGGATGATGAATAAATTTGGGTTTTTCTGTTTTTTCTTGCTGGAAAATAAAGCCAAGCCCCTCTTCTCCCCTACAATATGTTCTTAGCTATGATGCACAAATGCAAGTGTGTTTTAAATCATCATCTTTTTCTTGGTATTTTTTTGTAATTTTTTCAAAGTGTGTGCATGTGAGTGTGTGTGCACCTGGAAGTCATGGCGACTTCTGGTGACTGACCCCTACTGGTGGCTTGAATGAAGCCTGCCTCCGCCTCCCGCCTCTGGTATTCCGAGGAGGTCTCCCATCCAAATACTTTCCAGAGTCGACCCTGCTTAGCTTCTGAGAGTTGAAGAGATTGGGCTTGCCTGGGCTATCCAGGTCAGGGTTTAAATCATGATCTTGTTTGCTTTTTTGTTTTTGGTCCCGATCCTGAAGACATTGGGAGCTGGGGGTGTGCTCCTCAGAAATTATCATTTTAGTTCTGTGCTGGAAAGTCAGAAAGGCAGAGGGACTCTGACTGTTCCCCTGACGGGGAGTTCACCCTCGCACGCTTTTAAACTCTTGGGGGAGGAATAGACACATCAGCACCTTTTTTCTGCCCAGCACTGTGCCCCCTCTTTCTTTTGCAACCCCTCATCTTGTGACTCTTATTTGCAACTTAGTTGTAAGTCCGTGGATTCCTCTATGTCGTATGTGACTTTGTCCTTTTAGAAGTGGGTTGTGTTTTAAATTTTTGTGGCTTTCCTCCAGTTAAAGTCATTGAGGGTTGGGCGGAAAATTGGGGTAAAGGGCATATATTCTGTGTGTGGAATTGTTTTCTATATACAATTACTAACTTTTGAGACATCTGTTTTCAAAACAGAGAATGTATGTTGGGATCATGTCCATGATAGTTAGACCCTGTGTTTCATGATCCTTAGCTTCCACCTTGCTGTATAGTGCTTGGAACTGATATGACATAACATTCTGAGGCTCTATTCTGGTAATGATTGTTGTGCTCAACTCATCAGGCAACTTCTTGGTACATCAGCTACAGTTGAGGATGTTGTGCAAGTTTCAAGGTTCAGTTGTGACCAAAAGCTAGTAGCCGCTTCCACGGCAGAGTCATCAACCAGTCCATGATCTAGAAGGGCACAGAAGAATTGGCTCCTCAGTGCTGGCATGTCAGAGTGGCAAAAGATGAGTTTTCTGGAATGAAAAGAGAAAAAAAACAGTTTTCAAAACTGAACAAGGAGAACGAGGGCCAATGAAATAACATGTTCTTTAGCTTTGCATTGAGTTAGAGGCAACATTTGTAAACCTGTTCCATGTATGTTGACCTGGTCATTGACCTTGCTTATATTTTCCATGCTGGTGGCTATATCAACGTGGGCATAATCTAGTTTTACAAAAGTCAAGTGATACATGAACTAGGCCCAAGGTAGTCGAGTATAGACTATGAAATGATGGTCATGCGTGTGTGTCCCCCCCCCCCCAAGCCAAAGAACTGTGGTCTTGCCAAGTCCTTTATGTTACCACGGAAGGGACTATCTCAGTTCTCCGTGCTTTTAACCCCTCTGATGATGAGGAATTATCTAGGGTTATTTGGGAGGGGGAGTTGGCAGATACAACTGGTTTAGCTCTTACGACCTAATGGTATGACGCTTGCCATTTTTATGCAAGAAAACGACCACGGAACTTAACGACATCCCTTGCCTATTCTGTTTATGCACTTAAAAGAAAATTTGCTGTAATGATACAAAGCTGCCGGTGGTGGTGGTGGTTGGGGAGACTGTCTCTAAACATATGCAGAAATTTTTACTGTAAGATAGGAAGAGGAGCGGCTCATACTTCCGTACGGATTTACAAGGTGAGTTTATTGGGCCCATTCTTGAAAGTCCTCTTATTGTATCCCTTGTTAGCCAGAGATGGATATTTAAATTGTGTTCTGTGGTCTGTAACATAATTCCTCGGTTGAGTTCTGCACCCTTAGGCGCTGTGGATGGTGGCTGCCGGGTGAAAAAGCAGCGATTTAGTTATGTCGCAGTGCTTTCCTGTACTGTCGCTTTGTGTAATTTCAAGACTCAGGATGTTAAGTCGCTCGCTTAACAAAGAAGTCGGAGAGTGATTCAGCAAGAACACAGCTTTATTCTTCAACTCAAACACAACTCCAACATGAATCAACATCTGATAGACAGAACAGCCTTTACATTGCAGCTGTCCTGTTTTTAAACATTCCCGCTAATGTAGCCACACCCACTGTACAAATACCAACCAATAAGGTTGTTCACATAAGGACCAATCATGGATCTTCCCGCGCAGGGAGCTTGCTTGAAAGTGATTGGTTAGGTGCTTCCTGGGCTAGTAACATGTTTGGATGGATTTGGATCCTAGCCCAGGACGAAGCTTTACATAGCATTTCAATTAGATGTTTCACAACATATCATGCATTCAAGGCAGCTTTGAATACACTACACAGGATGTATGTTGAAGTTTGATAATATTCAGCAAAACTGGCCATAATCCATTTTCTTCTGAATCTTCCTGTTTTGACACTGATTCTTTTGGGGGGGGGGGAGGATCTTCTTCAAAGGCATACTTTACATCTGCTAAAAAAAGAAAGTCTTTGGATGATGAAAAGCCAAAGAATTTCTAGATGAGCTTTTTGGTTCTCTGCAGATTCCGGTAACAGAAACTTAACTTGTGTGCTGTTCGCAAACCCTTCTGAGACCACTGATTCTAGTTCCAGGTTCTGTTTCTAAAATTGCTTATAACACAAGCAAGCCTGAAAATGACACGAGCTCTAGAACAGAGGCTCGATAGTATAGTGCAACAGACTACCTGAACTTATCTGAACTTCATATTGCAAATCAGTTGACTTCTAGGTATGTGTTCTCACTTATCCTTATCTCAGGATGCCTGATGGTCGCTTAACAGTGCAGCCCTATTTGGATTTACTCCACTCTGATTTCAGGAGGTCTTGACTGGTGCAATTCTGGTATAGGACTGCACTGCTAATTCTTTACCCTGAAGTTCTTTCAGAGCTGTTCTCTCAGGGGGCAGTTCTTAAGAGAGCTCTCTCAGCCCCACCTGCCTCACAGGGTGTCTGTTGTGGGGAGGGGAAGGGAAAGGAGATTGTAAGCCGCTTTGAAACTCCTTCGGGTAGTGAAGGGAGGGGTATAAATCCAATCTCCTCTCCTCCTTCTGTGTGTGCGCTTGCATGCATACTAGAGTTTGCTAGGATGAACATGTAAAGCATGAATGAGAATGTGTCTTGAAACAGTCTGCCACATTGGCACATACCAAGGAGACTTTGGCTGCAGCATTCTAAGAAATCCCAAACATTATGAGCACATGAGGATGAAGAGTTGGATTTATACCCCACCCTTCACTCGGAGTCTCAGAGCGGCTTACAATCTTCTTCCCTTCTTCTCCCCTCAACAGACACCCTGTGAGGTAGGTAGTGCTAAGAGAACTCTGAGAGAGCTGTGACTGACCCAAGGTCACCCAGCAGCTGCATGTGAAGGAGTGGGGAATCAAACCTGATTCTCCAGATTAGTCTGCTGCTCTTAATCACTGCACCTAATTGGCCATCTATTGAACTGGGGAGGGGGGATGTTAAATCCCTGAAAGGAGGCCTCGGGAAACAACATAAAGCATCAAATACAAATACACCGCTGTAATCCTTCCGCTAGTGCATGATTCTCTTATTGTGTTAAAATGCATGTTCTGCTTTAAAAAAAATAAAATCTTGGTAGCCAAGCTAGTCTGTACGGTACCCCAAGTGTCTGTTATCAGCCTACCAATTCATGCATCTACATACCTGCTTGCCCAGGGTAAAAACTTTCATCCAAAGCAACCAGGCAGATTTTATCCCCCACACCTTAAGCCACAAATGATTTAATATAGAGGTCACGCTTCAGTTCTTGCTCAGTGATACCTCCTTCAGGAACGACATCTTAGGGACTACCATTTAGCGACAGAGTTTGGTAAGGGAGGGTCTGAATAGACTGTTACTATAAACAACTTTTGCATCACTTTAACTTCCACAGTTTGTTCAATGAATCCTGGGAGTCGTGGCCTGAGGATGCTGGGAATTCTTTGTGGGAGGCCCCTAATGCCTTAAACTGTACCGTTTCCTGGGTTCCTTGGAACTGGAGAGTAACTGTTCAGGCCAGTTAAGTCTGATTTGTCCTCTGTGAGAGTTGCTAACCTATTTTTTGCCACTTCAGTGGCTAAGCACATACTTTGTAGCTAGAGGCTGTGTATTATTTTGAAGGCTGGCTAAATCATCCAGTTGTAACTGAGAGACCGAAACTCCTGAGCTGACAGCATCGGTGTCACAATGTTTTAAGTCAGGGATCCCCAGTGGGTGCCACCGTACCCACCCATCACCTTCCCTGGCAGCCATCGAATGATTAAGGAGGTGGGTGGGGCCATTCATTGCTTTCGCCCAGCAACGCTTCTGCTTGGCTATTTGAGATTTGATTGGCTGTGCAGATTTTTAAAAACATTGCTTTGGCAGCACAAGTACTGTGTGACTGCAGTGAAGCTGGTGACAGCCGTTTGGTGGCTGGCTCTGCCTCCAGCAGCAGCCGTTTTGTACCTGCGCCCACCACAGTGTCAGAATTTCAAAGGTGCCTGCAGGCTCAAAAATGTTGGGGACCCCGGTTTTAGATTTCCCACAGTGACCACTCTGCCATCCTCAGAACATCCTAAGGAAGTGAAAAGTATCCTGAAACAGTGAACAAGCCTCCAGATCAATGTTCCCTCTAAGCTGTGGAGTCTTGTGAGCAAAAATTCTACTTTGTGAGCTGCTGGCATTAAAGTTGTGAGCAAATGATTTGGCTACTGCATAAATTAGCTTGCTCTAGAGCCATCTTCCCTGAGCGAAGACAAAAATCTGTGAGCTGGAGGCTAACATTCTGTGAGCTAGCTCACACTAACTAACTTAGAGGGAACACTGCTTCAGATTCTTCATTAGTCTTCCAGGGTTCATCTCAGCAGTTCCCCAGAACCCTTCCTCAGAGGGGGAAAAAGCTTTAATTCTTATAGAGAGATTCAGAAGAGAAGCTGAAGAAGAGATTGGATTTATACCCCTCCCTTCACTACCCAAAGGAGCTTCAGAGCGGCTCACAATATCCTTTCCCTTCTCCCCACAACAGACACCCTGTGAGGCAGATGGGGCTGAGAGAGCTCTTTTGAGAACTGCTCATGAGAGAACAGCTATGAAACAACTTGTAACTGACCCAAGGTCACACCAGCAGCTGCATGTGGAGGAATGGGGAATCAAACCTGGTTGTCCCAGATTAGAGTCTGCACTCCTAACTAATACACCAGACTGGCTCTCAGGTGGGGCCATTCAGGTGGGTAGCCGTGTTGGTCTGAAGCAACAGAACAAAGTTTGAGTCCAGTGGCACCTTTAAGACCAACACAGTTTAATTCTGGGTATAAGCTTTTGTGTGTATGCACTTGAAAGCTTATATCTAGAATATTTCTCCTCTGCTGTAGTCCGATCATTCAGACTGCAAAACAATGATGCATGCTTTGGGTTTCGTTATTCAAGTGACTTTTGCAGAGCCAGAATTGAGTGAGTGCTGGCATGATAGTATTCTCTTTGTTTCTCCCTTTTCTGCACTGTCTTTTTAATCCATGTTCACCACGGTGTCCTCCAAGCAATTCTGCGCTAAAATCGAATTCCACCTTCTTTTTAATCCAGTTTCCCCCTCCATTCTGCACGAAAATTAAATGCAACCTTATTTTTATTCTGGGGTTCCACCCCACTCTGCATGACATCACTTCCCTTCAGTGGTCAGCCCGGTTTCAGCCTGCTGTTGCCCCGGGTTATTTGGATGCTGGTTTGCTGTGAACTTTAATTGCCTCGACCCGAACACTGAGAAAGTCCAGAGTGGGAGGCAGATGTGGAAAGAACCCCTGTCTCTCCTCACTTCTCTCCCGTTCCTGCCCCATTTCATTGCAGTCCCCCCTCATATAACTGGTGGCAGAAGATGTTGCTAGCTCATGGTAACCCACGCCCTGACTTCAGAAATCTTCCTCCTCTCTTCAGCGTTCTTGCTTGCCTATCCTCCTTTCTCCACCGCCTCTCCTCCTATAAGTACCCATTGCTGAACTCACCGAAGCGGTACCTATTTATCTATTTGCAATTTCTTGCTTTTGAACGGTTAGGTTGGCAAGAGCTGGGGCCAGAGACGGGAGCTCACTCCGTCACGCGGCACTCGGGTCTCAAAGGGCTGAACTACTGACCTTCTAGCCTTCAGTTCAGCGTCTTAACCACTTGAGTCACCACATATGTATTGAATTGGCCTGGGCAGCAGAATCTTCTGGATCTGCCCTCCTGCGGACCAATGCTCCCGCTAAGCTGTGGAGTCTTGCGGGCAAAATTTCTACTTTGTGAGCTACTGGCATTAAAGTTGTGCGTGAGCGATTTGGCTGCTGCATAAATTAGTCTGCTCTGGAGCCATCCTTCGTGAGCGAAGACAAAAACGTGTGAGCCGGAGGCTAAAAAACTGTGAGCCAGCTCACACTAACTCAGCGTAGAGGGAGCGCTGCTGCTGACCTCTGTGTTCTTTGCAGTGCTTCAAGCCTGCCGTGAGCCGATGTGTCCCTGCAAGCCAGAATGTAGAGCCTGGCTATGTGGAAACCCGGTTGCAATTCCCACTCAGCTGTGAAACACACTGGGTGGTCATGGGAAATTTTCAGTCTCTGCCTAACCTATTTGAAAGGGTGGCTGAGATTAAAAACAAGACACTCCTGGTACACGCCCCGCATTTGTTGTTGGAAGAGTGATATGCACGGGTGACACAAGGAGGCCTTAAGAAAGGGACTTATCTTTGTTCGGGATATCTCCCTTGCCCAAAACTGGTATTTGCCTTCAGCAATGGATCACTTAGTGGAGAGACAGGATGAACCTCTACCACAACGCCCAGTGTACCAGCACGGGCCTTATGTATCCTCTGGCAATACTGCAGTGTACCTAATGACATTGGCACACCCTTCAAAGTTTTCTCTGCCAACAGTGCTCCTTTCTGTGGGCCGAGCACTCTCTTCTTGGGCAAAGCGATAGATGCAAATTAAACCTGAACGATGGGAACACAGAGAAACTAGTTGTGATTTTCTTGGGCATTCCATCTCCAGTCTTGAACTGGCTTACTACTAAACAGTTCAAGGGAAGGTTGGAGCCGGTTAACAAGTTGAGCATCGTAGACCCCAGACCTGGTGCCATAACACTCTCTTCTTCCTTTCTATGCCATATTTCTTTTTCTCTCTTCCACTTCCTTTTATGTTTTTTTCCTGCGTACTCATTTTTGGATGTGGTATCAGGTTGGAATGAAGGTCAGGTGAAAGCTCGGTGGGATAAGAAGGATTTGAGGGTGTCTCATTTCATGGTTCTCTGTATCAGGCCCCATTTCATGGCTTCGTGCACCACCCGTTGGGTGAGGAGGCTGTGTAGTCAGGACGCTAGCACCACATGGGAGCAGCCATTGGAGACTCAACGCTTTCATTTCACCGCCATGGTGTAGCATGGCCCTTCCGTGCTATATAGTAGGGAAGAGGATATTGGTGGTGGATCAGTGCCCGATTCCCCCGGTGCGCTATAACTTGTGTGTTGATGCTCTGCTGTGGCATTGGAGCAGTGAACATTAAGCTCATGGGATCCGGCTGCACTGGAGTATGTGGAGCTGCCTTGCTGTGAAGTTAGACCAGGGATCCCCAGTGTGACACCCATGGCCGCCAATACCTTTCCTGGTGCCCTCCAGGTGCTGTTAGAAAGTGGGCAGGGCCAGGTGGGGCTTGTGCCTAGCAGGGCTTCTGATTGGCTGTGCAGACTAAAAGGCATTCTTGTTAAACAGAGCTTCTGTGTGAAGAGCCACTATGCAAGTTTGCATAACCTCGTTCCCTGACTTTTTTTTTTGTATTTTTGCATGTTGTGCATGTGTGTGTGTGCGTGCATGCCCGTGCTTGGTAGTGACCTCTGGAAACGCCTACTGAGGCATGTAGGACGTTCAGAGAAGTGGCTTGATAGCTTGCCTCTGCCTCCCAGCCCTGGAGGTCTCCCATCCAAATATTTCCCCTCGTTCCCTGGCTTTTTGTGGTTGGCTTTGCCTCCTGCAGCAGCCATTTTGTTGTTATATCCGCTACCCTGTTTCAGAGTTCCAGAGGTGCCTGCAGGCTCAGAAAAGTTGGGGACTCCTGTGTTAGACCACTGGGCCCTCGAGTTCAGTGTAATTGACTCCAGTTGGTAGCAGCTTTCCAGGGCAGAGAATAAGTATTTTCTACTGCTTGCAACCTGAGATCCTTTAATTGCAGGTAATGGGGGGTTGAACCACTAGTAGAGTAAAGCAGACACACTTAACATTGAGCCACTGTCCTCTTTCCTCTGTTTCAGAGGTTACTTTGAATGGTATGTGATAAGGATACTTGATTTTATACAGAGGGTGGCTCATTACCTTTGAGTTGATTCTTAGGTGTATACATGGGAGGTTCTAGTTGTTATAGCTGTTTGATCCTGTGCAGTAAGAAACAGGGACAAGATAAGATGCTGTCTGATTGATAAAATTAGGGTTACCATGCTGAAACCAGGCTTCTGAGTCCTCTTGCACAATGTGTCTTGTGTGCCTTGAACATTTATGCCCGTGGAAGAGTTTCTTTTGTGCAACTGAGGAGTCTTGCTCAGTGGTACTTTGGAGGCAGCTGCGTCCCTAATTAATTAAGTGGTAGAATGTTCCGGCAAGAAGTTAACAAAATTGGCAGAAATGATAGGGCCCTTTAAGAGTGATTCTTCTTATGAAGGGGGCAAAAATTCTGTTTTTAATTAAAAATTTAAAAAAAGTAAGGCCATTTTTGTATTGTCTAAGGACAGCCTTCAAAATGTTTGTTTTGGATTTAGGAGGCAAATCTGCAGGGTGTCTATTTGTGAAATACCTTCTTAAAAATAGCAGGCCCAGCTGCCTTCCAGGAATACTTGTCCGTGTCGCATATATCCGACGCCTTCCTTGTCTCTTGGGGCCACACTATAGTGCATATTTTATGATTACAACACAGCATTTTAATGGACCTCCGCCATATGGTTGAGTCATCTGCTCTTTCTCTGGTTTGAGGAGGATTACACATGGATCTCCCAAAGATTATTCAATTAAAAAAAAAAGAACCAAAAAAGCTGCTACCCCAAAGGAGCCCAAGCATTTATATCAGTGCAAGAACATGAACTATAACTTGTTTTTAAGTTAATGGATATTTGCTAAAATATTGTTGCTTCAGGTGGCAAGGGGTAGAATCCTAAATCTGCATAGATCTCTTGCCACTTCAGACATATAATGGGGGGGGGTAATATTCCTGGTTTGGGGGTAATGGCAGATTGCTTCTGGCTTGCCAAGGCCATGTCCATTTTGATTTGTGACTTTTTCTGAGAAACATCCCGCCTCCCCTTCTTCCCCCCCTCCCCTCTTTTTGAGCGTGCACTGTGGGAATAAATACATTTTGAGTGGGAAGCACTACATTAGTCACTACCTTCCATCTGTTCCCAGTATGTAAGCATTCACCAGTTTGCTTGGTGCAGTTATGAAGGCTTCAAAAAAGAAAAGAATTTGGCCTGAGAGATGTAGCCGTATACGAGCAACATCATAGAAATGCTTTCACCGCCGAGCAGCTATGCTTGTCACTGATGGCATTTACATGATGTGAGAGATTGTTTTCAGGGAAATGTTATGCCCAGCATTGCGTTACCTCACCAGACAAGAGTCACCAGAACACACACCTGTGTATCCTCAAATAATCCTTTGTTACATTCTGGGGGTGGAACAGGGGTCACTGGGGGTGTAGAGGGGGAGGTATTTGTGAATTTCCTGCATTGTGCAGGGGGTTGGACTAGATGACCCTGGAGGTCCCTTCCAACTCTATGGTTCTATGACTCTTGCCTTGGTCATTCATCTCCCCCCCCACTGTCCTTGTCTAGATCGAAGTCCCCAGGATGCTCACAGACACCTCTCCTGGTGTCCGCCAAGGGTTTATAGAAAGTAGGCAGGCCAGGTTGGTGTTTAGCCCAGCAAGGATTCTGATTGGCCATAGAGATTTGATTGGCTATGCAGATTTTTTAAAATGTTGTTTTGGCAATGGGTGGTCACCACAGCACAAGGATTTTCACTGTGCGACTGAAGGAAAGCTGTAGTAGCCATTCTGTGGCTGGCTCTCCCTCTTGCAGCAGCCATTTTGTGGCTGCACCCACCACACTGTGTCAGAAAAGTTGGGGATCCCTGGTCTAGATAGTACAGTTCTTGGGGGAAGGAACCCTTTTGCCTGTTCGAAGGGTCTCCAATGTTTTTGGTCCTATGAGCACATTTGGAATTTTGTGAGGGGGGTGGTGGGCACCATCCCAAAATGGCTGCCACAGAAGCCCTCCCTCTTCACACCTCCTGGGAAGAAGGAAGACCTGAAGGGGAGATGGAACTGCACACTGACTGAGGAAAATCCAGGCACTTACCAGTCCTCCTGATCCTTCAGTAGAAAACCTTTTCGTTTAATTGAGGCAGCCAATAGCAAGAAGAAGACGAGAAGAAGAGATTGGATTTATACCCCGCCCTTCACTCAGAGTCTCAGAGCTGCTTACAAACTCCTTTCCCTTCCCTTCCCCATAATAGACACCCTGTGAGGTAGGTGGAGCTAAGAGCTCTTTCCAGAACTATGGCTTGCCCAAGGTCATCCAGCAGCTGCAAGTGAAGGGGTGGGGAATCAAACCCAGTTCTCCCAGATTAGAGTCTGCACACTTAACCACTACACCAAACTGGCTCTACCAATAATGGCCCTACGCACTTCCTGAAAAGTGTGGCAGGCGCCAAGGGAAGTACTGGTGGGTACCAAGTTGGGGAACCCTGGCCTGTTCCATGCCAAGGGCCCTTGGAGCCTGTACTTTGCGAAAGGCCTCTATTTCCCTTGTGGGAGGGTGTTAGCTGACGGTCGGACGTCCTGGTCGAGGTTCGGAAAAAGGCGAAAAAACTTCTCGGCTACGAAGAATCCCTGCAGTGGATGTTCCGGCCAGGCGGTGGCAGTGTAGCGATTGACATACGGGTCCTGAAGCCTGGTCGACAAACAGCCGTGCGGAAAACGACGGAACCAAGCCAGAAGACCGTCTACACCGGGCAGTGATGGCGTGTGCAATTAAATGAATATATGTTGTCTTCCCTATCCCCTACGAACATTGTTAGTCCCTTGTCTATAATGAGTAACTGTACATCGCTTTGAGCCCACTGGGGAAAGCAATTAATAAATGGAAAGTATATTATTACCCCCGGTATTTTCTTGCTGTGTAATCTATCTAGTTTTCAGGCTGTATGTTAAATTATAGTTGTTCATCTAGGCATTCTAAAGTACAATGGAACAGGGTGAATCCTTCAGTGAACCCACTGCTAGAAATCATGTCTAAATTACTAATTCCTTAGTTTCATGTCAGTTTCATTGATTTGCAATTAACTGATTTTTAAATGATGTCAGTTACAGGCAAATACGGTATGTTGATTTTTTTGTTCTGAATAAAGGTAGCGTCATTGGATTTTTGACTAGTCAGTAGAGGAAATCATGTAGTCAGATGGCCAGCCCATGATATTCAGTCCTTAATCCTTCCATTTGGTCTTGGATAAGAGAGTTAGTTAGCCAGATAATTGGAGGGGTGCTGCCTTCCGGAGTAGACTATGCGAGTTTTGAGGCTTCAGTGTTCTTACTTGGTATAAAGCAGTTTCCTATGGTTACGTAGCTTTGCTTATGTTGTTCTAAAGCATCGCAATCACAGATGGTGCTTATATAAACAATGAAATGTATTTTATCGTCTGTTTTGGGGTTGGGGCTAACTAATGGAGAAAAGGTCATAGGTGCAAAGGGATTTATTTACAAATTGGTTATCGGATTTCCTGATGCATTTTGAACATCTGCGATGTTCTTTCTCAGAGGCATCCTACTGAACATCTGCTTGGCTGGAACCAGCACATGGATATGTCTCAGTCTGTAATATCAGTCAAACTTGGACAGAACGGCCTCTCCCTCTCTCTTTCTCTCATCCTCCTTCCCTCCCTCTAATCTTCTGTATTTTGCAGAAGCTTTTCTGAAGACTGAAAGATATCAGTGTCGTGACCCTGACCAAGTAAATGTTGTGGCGACTGTACCTGACGATAGCTGTGTTAGTCTGTCTGTAGCAGTAGAAAAGAACAAGGGTCCAGTAGCACCTTAAAGACTAACAAAATATGTGGCTTTTGTGAGTCACTGCTCACTTCTTCAGATAACAGTTAGAATGGAAGGTTGTAAATAGGACTTCTGGAGTAGTCCGTAAATAGGACAGATGGACTCCCATTCTAACTGCATTTATTTATTTAACATTCGACTTTTACCCCGCTCGAAAACCCCCCCCCACGGGGTCTCTGAGCGGCTTACATAGTAGATCATCCCTATCTATGGGCACATATATTATTAGGGGGGGACTGCCTACCAGCACCCAGTGGGATTCAGCTTGATGTTTCGTCGGCTCGGCTCGGCTCTCGGCGTCAGCTCGGCTCGGCCTCTCCCATCCGCTTTCTTCAGGCTCCTCAGTGGTCTTTTTGGAGTCGGCGGGCCCATCGACGCGTAGATCGCATTGGCGCGGCTCTGGTTCTGTCCCTCAGGCTCCGCCCTGCCTGCGCCGCTGTGTCTTCGCACCTCCTGGCTCCGCCTCCGCCGCTGGGCCACCGCTTGATGTTACGTCTCCTTACTTCCGCTCGCCACCTCGACCGCTGCCATTCCATGCCACTCCGCCGCCGCCGCTCACCGACTCACCGCTGCTGGGGTTCCCACTTTACCTCCCGATGGAGGGGGGGTGCTCCCTGCCTTCTAAGGCAGGTACCCATTCATCTACTCGCTAGTTGTTACGGCTTTCGATCTGCTGGGTGTATCTGAAGAAGTGAGCAGTGAGTGACTCACGAAAGCTCATACCCTGCCACATATTCTGTTGGTCTTTAAGGTGCTACTGGACTCTTGTACCTCACAATGATTTTGAAAAATTGACTGAGAATCTGGTGATCCGTTCGTAGAGAAATTCTGCCGTATCCTTTTCCTCTGTTCCTTTGTGGTGTGGTGCCATCCGCCTTCTCCTTGTGAACAGTGACCCACCCGAAGAAGAGAGTAGCAAATGGCCATCTCTACACCCCAGAGAGAGGGGAGAGAACCTTCCTTGTTGAAGATGTTGAATGTGAGGAGAGAGGTTCAGTATCTCAGGTGCACCTCCTGAACATGGAAACTTGTGTGTGTAGGATTTTCTTCACAAGTGGGCCTGTTCAACCCCAGACTAAGGTTGAATCTGCACTTGTCTTTCCCACCGGTGTCCCAGCCTTTTGACTCCCATCTTCAAAAAAGCTGTCTACGTTTGGTGTCATTTTCACACTTCAACAGTGCTAGCATACCTTTGCACGTCCACATATGTTTATCGTCCTTTTGGGGCAGCTCCACTGTCATTGCACCTCCACACTGCTTTAAAAGAACCTTCTCCAAACAACATTCAAACAAGCATAGAGAAAGACGGCATCACAGCAGCACGAAACTGATTTAAAAATGCAAATACAGATTCGACCTATGTTGTCCTTGTGAATCACTATATCCTACCCACCTCCTTTTGAAGTGTAAGGGTTTAGTTAAAATTTGAGGGGGAAAGAAAAACAAGAGGGAAAGAACAGGCAGGAAAAAACTTAATGGAATCACTCCGTAAGGCCAGCATTATTATATTCGTCTTGCAGATAGGGGGAGGGAGGGGGCAGGGAGAGAGAGAGAGAGACTTGCTCTAAGCAATCTAAGAAGTTCATGGAAAGATGAGATTTGAACCTGTGACTTTATTTTTGAAGCAACAATCTCTTGGTACCACGTTACACCACTTCTTCATTTTTATTGAAAGAGATTAAATAAAACAATACTTAAAGATTTTGCTTCCAGTTTGTTTCTGGGCACTGAGGTATTGGTTTTTATGTATTAGGTCTTAATACCACAATTTAAGGAGGATATAGACAAGCTGAATGTGTCCAGAGGAGGGCAATGAAGATGGTGAGGGGTCTGGAGATCAGGTCCTATGAGGAAAGGCTGAAGGAGCTGGATACGTTTAGCCTGGAGAGGGGACAACTGAGAGGTGATATGATAACCATCTTCAAGTACTTGAAGGGCTGTCGTATAGAGGGTGGTGTGGAGTTGTTTTCTGTTGCCCCAGAAGGTCAGACCAGAACCAACAGGTTAAAATTAAATCAGAAGAGTTTTCGGCCAAACATTAGGAAGAACTTCCTGACAGTTAGAGCGGTTCCTCGGTGGAATAGACTCCCTCGGGAGGTGGTGGGCTCTCCTTCTTTGGAGGCTTTCAAACAGAGGCTAGATGGCCATCTGACAGCAATGCTGATTCTGTGAATTTGGGCAGATCATGAGAGGGAGGGGCAGGAAGGATTGCATCCGTGCTTAGTTCTTGTGACCCTTTCTGACACGCTCAGGGAGATTCTGACCACCACTTTGGGGTCAGGAAGCAATTTTTCTTCAGGCCAGTTTGGCTGGAGATCCTGGAGGTTTTTTGTCATCTTTTGAGCATGGAACAACAGTCACCGGGGGTGTGGAGAGGGAGGGATTTGTGAATTTCCTGCACTGTGCAGGGGGTTGGACTAGAGGACCCTGGAGGTTCCTTCCAACTCTGTGATTGTATGATTATATGAAATGGAGAATATTAAATATTTTGACTGTCCTTGGAGCCAGCAGGGTGGAGACACGCACCGCCGATCTGCTTCACAGTGATGAGGAATGAAGTGCCTCCTTGTGAGGAAACTGTTTTGGTTTTATGCTCTTTGTGTCTCTCCCTTCTAGCACCTTTTCTTTTTTGCCTAAAAAGGTCAATTAATCCGGGTACTTTGTTGTGTTTGGCAGAATCTGTAGGCAGAAAGTTGCTGTCTGACGCCAGTCTATAGGGTTCCTCTTCGTTCTGTTAGATCCATGCACCCCACACACCTTTTAATAAGCTCTCAAACCAGTTGTCTCTTGTCTGCATCTCAGAGGTACATATTTTGTTATTTATAAATGTCTCATGCTAACTTGTATTCCCATTTTAAGTCGTGCTAGAAGCCTGCGCAGTAACTAATTGGCGAATGGGTGCAGCTACAATAATTCTTGCTCATTTCTGGGAATGGCTTTTTCTTGCTGTTGCATGACGAGGTGGAATAAATACATCCAAATTCCGGAGAATTGCTCATACTTGGCTTAGCTGCACACAGACGCCCAGTGTTTTCAGTTTTTTAAAAGGTGTATTATAATGTTATGGTTACTTTTAAGAACCTGATTTTTGCAGTTAACAAAAGTCTTCTCCAGACTTTTATGCCACTTTAGAAATCAACAGTGGAGAAAATCTGCTACACAACCACATCCCTTTGAACACCTGGGAGAATTCTTTTTATTGATGCAATGCATTCTTGTAGGGCAGGCATGTCCAACTTCGAACAGGTAGTGATCTATTTTTTCCGGCCAAAAGTGCCGGTGATCTACCACCATGAAAATAAAGTTTCAAATTAGTTTCAAATTAGATTTTAACCCACTAAAGTTGGGTTCCACTGGGGCCCCACCACCATTTATAATGCACCTCCTGTCATTTACTGGTAAGCAAAATAAGCAAAAACAAAACAGAGGGACGAAGATCCAGAAAGAACTGCGAACATTTTTTATTGAGTTATAGCTTTCTTTAACTGTCTCAATAACTTTCTTCAACTTTTATTCAGAGTTATTTGTGTTAAATGTAGGTCAAGTATTGATCCAGGCTGATCTTGCGCAGTCTTTAAAACATCGCTCTTGCTCATTAGTGAGACCATTTGTGAGACCAAGTGGGGCTGGTGATCTACCTCTGACCCCTCCGCGCTCTACTGGTAGATCGCGATCTACCTGTTGGACTAGGGTTGCCAAGTAGTACTCACCTCCGGAGCGGGGGACTCCTGGGTGGATCCCGGAGCACGCACGTGCGCCGCATGCACATCACTAGGAAGTGACGTTATGATGCCGGGCACGCTGGGGGCGGGGCCCCGCCCCCAGCGTGCCCGGCATCATAACGTCACTTCCTAGTGATGTGCACGCCGGGGGTGGGGGCTCCAAAGCGGGGGTTTACCCACCCCCTACCCCCACTCGGCAGCCCTACGTTGGACATACCTGTGCTAGGGTATGGGTGGCACTGCCATGGTCAGTAAAGGGAACCTCCACATTCGGAGGCAATCAACCTTTGAATCCCAGTGCCAGGAGGAAATAACTGGGGAAAGCCTCAGCCTCTGTGCCCTGTTGTTGGCTGTCCAGAGGAACTGGTTGGCCACTGTGTGCTGGACTAAATGGACCACTGGTCCTATCCATCGGGGCTCTTTTACTGTGTTTTCTGAGGGGTGAAAACACTGTTTAAAAACTTGTATCATGCACCCTGTTGCAGTTACATCTCACAGGCATTAAAAATGCCTAAACTAATCTAACAGAAACTTGGAGAAATATTTGGAGCCAACCCAGTAGTTTGAATCGAGCAAAGTCTTGAAAGGCCAGTGACCCGTTTTTAGTCTCCTGACTCATTCCACGAGTTGCAAGTGAAGGTCCCTTTAACCACTATCCTCTAGGGAGCACAACACCAGTTGTCCCTGTCTGCATTCCTCCCCCTTAATCTTGGCTGCAGATTCCGGCACTTGTGACGCGAGACAAAAGAACGTAGGAATAGAGGAAGAGCCCTGCTGGATCAGAGCAGTGGTCCATCTAGTCCAGCATCTTGTGTCACACGGCCAACCAGTTCCTCTGGAGGGCTGACAACAGGGCACAGAGGCTGAGGCCTTCCCCTGATGTTGCCTCCTGGTGGAGGTTGACGGCCTTTGAAAGTGGAGGTTCTTTTTAGTCACCATAAGTACATAAGAGATGCCAATGTTGGATCAGGCCAAAGGCCCATCCAGTCCAACACTCTGTATCACACAGTGGCCAGAAATACTAGTGCCATCAGGAGGTCCACCAGTGGGGCCAGGACATTAGAAGCTTGTTGACCCCCCCAAGCACCAAGATGACAGAGCATCACTTGCCCCAGAGTCCCTATCTATACCTTGTGGCTAATAGCCACTGATGGACCTCTGCTCCATATGCTTATCTAATGCCCTTTTGAAGCCGTCCATGCTTGTAGCCGCCACCACTTCCACTGTCATCCATGAATCTCTCTAGTCCCCTTTTAAAGCAGTCTGTGCCTGTGGCCATCACTGCGTCCTTTGGCAGTGAATCCCACATGGACAAGGCCACTTGGACTGAGCAGTGAACTGTATAAAGGAAGGCATCTTTCAATGGCTCTGCTGCTGTCAAATTGGGGAGCAGGTACTTGATCATCATCATCCAGAAGGGATACTAAGCTGCCTGTGATTGGGAAAATGCCAGGACCAGATGGGAAAGTCCCAGTTGCCTTCTGTCTTTTGTGCAAAAATGTTGCAAGTCTTCTCTCTGCCTCCAAAGCGGTGGTGCAAAAACATATTATATTGTGCACTGAACATTGTGCACTTACAGTAGTCTACTACTACTACTACTACTACTACTAATAATAATAATAATAATCTTTCAATTTATTGATTGCTCAATCCTTGCAGAGCTGCTGGCTCTGAGCGATTTACAGTTACTCATTTCACAAGGGACTAACAATGCTTTATAGGGGTAAGGGAGGACAACACATATAACCTTTACATAGCACACGTTTTGCAGCCGACGGGGATTTGTTCAGTTGCAACTCAGACGTGATCTGGACGGCATTTTTCCCACTCGGCTTGGCTGGAATGACGTCAGCTCTTCCTCTCCAGGACTGTTCGAGTCGCAGCTCCATACTGCCACCGCCTGGCCGGAACAGCCCATTACAGGCTTCTTGATGCCGAAGAGATCTTCTAGGCTTTTCAGTCTTGCGAGCCGAACCTTCCGTTCGCCAGCTAACACCTCCACCACGGGGGGGGGGGGTTGGTGTGCCACCCTCTCTAAGGAGTGGTACCCATTTTATCTACTCGTTGACGCTTTCGAACCGCTGGGTGGACGGCGAGCTGGGGACAAGGCTGGTAGCTCACACCAGCGCAGGGCTAGAACTGACAGCAGTTCTGTTCAGCTTAGATGTTACTTGTAACCAGAGGATAAATCCCCCATGCCACCGCTCCCCAAATGGTGTCATGCACATTATCAAGAATACTCGTACAATTCAGATCACAGTTGGCTATCACAGTTTTCCCCGCGCACAGGGGAATGTGTGGCTTCTAGCTAATGTGTAAACCGTAAGGGGGAAATTGCCTTTCAGACATATGTAGCATTTCACACAATGGTATTAAAAACTAAACAAGAATGCAAAATGTTGAGTCGAACCTGCGCCCTGAAGTGTCATGGCAGTTTAGCTATTGCAGCGGTGTATCCGTAACCGAAAAATAGCAAAACCCAGATTTTATCCAGGCAGATTCTTGGTCTAATTTGAATGTGATTTTTGGCTTCTTTTCTAAAGACTAGCTGTGCGGTCTGCAAACCACTTAAGCCAAGTATTCCCTTTCTGGAGCCTGGAAAGGGCTGTGGAAGCCAGTGTGCTAAAGAGCAAATATTTGTGGTTTTGAAGATCTCGTCCCGTGGAGCTGGATTGTTTAAACCTCAGAATCGAGCAAATGCACCAAATGCTTCAGTTCAACAACAGTCGGAGACTTGTTTGTTTTGATTGCTTCTTTTGAAAGAGAGCGCCTCTTCCAAGTCCAATTCAGAGAGAGACCTGTGTCACCGAGCCAACCCCCATCCCCCCCACACACACACACTCTTTGAGAAGCTAGATTGATGGACTTTTGTGTCATGTGTGGGGCATAAACTGATCTGCCATTTGGGGACAGAGGTAAAAGTGAATGCCAGCCTAAACAACTGTGGAATGTCTTTACAGAAATTAAACATGGTGTCTATCAGTCTGACAGTATTTCCTGCGTGGCCACACAAGTTGTACGCATGCCAGCTTTAAGCAGCTTTTACTGTATTAATCAGATTGTGGCATCTTCTGTGTCTTCCATATTAAAAGGCTTGGGGTACAGATCGAAACACCCTGTTCTGGGAGGGGGGAGCTTTCATGGCAGTGAGAAAGAGATTTGTCAACAAATATAATGGTAGGTCTCAGGGAATCTTTTAGGTACATATGTAAACGTTAAAATAAAGTGTTTCCTTTCATGCGAACATGCTCTGGGGTTTGGGGTTTTTTGGCTTAATTGCCTTCTGTCTTACTGAGATAGATGAGTCACATGTGGTAATGGTAATTACTCCCCTCTTTGCTGGGGAGCTACCGAAGATAAATCGCTGGTCATTTTAATGCTGACTTGCAGATTTGCTGAACAGCGGAAGACTTCCTGAGGTGTAACTACCACATCAGCTGAGCACTGCCAAGGATTTGGACTTAAGTTTCCGGCAGACTGGGAGAACATGGCCCTGCTTGATATCGTCTTTGTCCTTTTGGCTATTGTTAACCAAGAAAGGGTTGTGGTTTTATTTGGTTTCTTAAAAAGTCTAGATCACAAAATTCCTGGGGAAACATCTTCTCTTTGAATATGGCATGAAATGACTGTGTCCCTCATGAATGCTCCGAACTAAAAGAGAGCCAGTTTGGTGTAGTGGTTAGGAGCGCAGACTCTAATCTGGGAGAACCAGGTTTGATTCCCCACTCCTCCACTTGCAGTTGCTGGCGTGACCTTGGGTCAGTCACAAGTTCTCTCAGAGCTGTTCTGGAAAAAGCAGTTCTTGAAAGGGCTCTCTCAGCCCCATTTACCTCACAGGGTGTCTGTTGTGGGGAGAGGAATGGAAAGGAGATTGTAAGCCGCTCTGAGACTCCTTCCAGTAGTAAAGGGCAGGGTATGAAGAAGAAGAGGAGGAGATTGGATTTATACCCTGCCCTTCACTCAGAGTCGCAGAGTGGCTTACAAACTCCTTTCACTTCCCCTCCCCACAACAGGCACCCTGTGAGGTAGGCGGGGCTGAGAGAGCTCTTTCAAGAACTGCCCTTTCAAGGACAGCTCTGACAGAACTATGGCTTACCCAAGGTCACACCACCAGCTGCTTGAGGAATCAAACCCGGTTCTCCCAGATTAGAGTCCGCGCACTTAACCACTATACCAAATTGGTATAAATCCAGTCTCTCCTCCTTAAAAACAAACAGAAAAAAACCCAAACCAGTGGTTACATGTGTATAATTTTAATGGTACACACACAGACACACACAAACAGCAAAATGCTTGTGAGTCCAAGCTGGAGTCCAAGAGGTAATTTATCCTTTAACACACCCATTTAATTTGACTTGCCACAAATAGTTATGGCAGCCTTGTGTTGAATTAAATTAGTGCCTAAGTGCCTTCTAGCCGCTTGAATAGCCCAGCTTAACCAGGGCTTGCCTGAGCTAGGAAGTTAAGCAGGGGCTGCTGCAGTTAGTACTTGGATAGGAGACCACTGAGGATGACGGGGGTTGGTGCGCAGTGGAAGGCAATGGCAAACCACTTTGGCTTGTCTCTTCCCTGGAACGCCCTGGGGGTGGGGTCACCATGATTTGGTTGAGTGACTACATGTTCTTCTTCTATGTTCCTTCCCCAAAGAAGTCAAAGTTAAACATACATTGAAATGGAATTCAGTAGGATTTTAATGTGCATAGCATGTTGGTTTTGTTGCAACTGACAAAAAAATCTGGAATTCTAAAAAGAGAGCTTCTTCAAGGCTGTAGTGGAACATTTATTTGTGGAGCGCTCCATTTATAGATCTCCTACCATTAACTGCAAGCCAAGATTCCAACTTTGTGACTACCTTTATAACTGTTCTCTTCTGCTCACCTACTAGAGACTCCTCAGACTGCCTAGAGAGCCATTGCAATGTAATGGTTAGTCTTCAGCTAGGCCCAGTGAATTCCTAGCACTGCTTAGCCATGAAGGTCACTTGCTGGTGACCTTCGGGCCCATCACTGTCTCTTACGCTAATTTACCTGTCACAAGTACACGCTCAGGGAAATGCTGATCACCACTTTGGGGTCAGGAAGCAATTTTTCTCCAGGCCAGTTTGGCTGGAGAGCCTGGAGGGTTTTTGTCATCTGGGTGTGGAAATACGGTCATTGGAGGTGTGGAGGGGGAGCTATTTGTGAATTTCCTGCATTGTGCAGGGGGTTGTACTAGATGACCCTGGAGGTCCCTTCCAGCTCTATGATTCTAAGAAGGTGCTGTGCTTGTGGAGATTCTGTTGCCACAGAACAAGTGTTTGGTCTTGAGTTTGCTTTGTAGTATTCCAGCTCTATGATTCTAAGTAGGTGCTGTGTTTGTGAAGATTCTGTTGCCACAGAACAAGTGTGTTTGGTCTTGGGTTTGCTTTGTAGTATTAGTGTTTAAACCATGACCTGGATGGCTGAGGCTAACCCGATCTCATCCGATATCGGAAGCTAAGCAGAGTCGGCCCTGACTAGTATTTGAATGGGAGACCACCAAGGAATACCAGGGTCACGACATAGAGGCAGGCAATAGCAAAACCTACGGGGTCACCATTAGTCAGCTGTGACTCGACATCAAAAACGGCAAAAAACTAGTTTTGAATAAGGATATTGTTTTATTATTTGCAGTAACATTTATATTCTGCTGGTGTTTCCTCGTGGAACTCCAGGCCTGTGTGCCTTTCGGCCACTAACTGGCCAAGGCGTTGCATGATAACCACCAACCCTGTCATTTTTGTTCTTTTATTTTTCTTTTTGTTAAATACTTGCTGTAATAACTGAGATTTAAGATGAGGGAACAGGATTTCAAGAGCAACCGCTAAGTGCTGAGAGATGAGTAATGGTCTAGGTTTTTGTAACACTATATATAATTGGCTTTTCTATAAATGGAACAGATTGGCTCTCCCCCCCCCAGTCTCCCCACACTCCATTTTGTTGACAGCAGTTAATTATTTATAGAAGGTCCTGACCTTTTCCTATGCAGCAAAGTTAATGTCTGTGGCACCTTTTAAACACACAGTTAATTTAAGTTTTTAAAACATGTTTAGCTGAAAAAGATAGTACTGGGAGTGCTTGTTGCTTTTCAGCAAAAGTGTTTGCTTTGGGACACGGCTGCTTTTTTGACATTTATCTTCAGAGAGGATGTTTTGCTTTGTAAACACATTCCTTCTGATCTCTGTTTTTTTTTAAATGACAAGAGTACAGCATTTACAGTGTGCGTGACTCAGGGGTGGGCTGACTTGAGTCTTGTCCACTGTTTAAAAACTGAAATTCCCACAATCCGTCAAGACATGCTTGAATTCACAATGCATGAATACCTACTCAGGTGCAAAATGATTGAGGTGAAACTTGCCTGTGATTCCTGAGTATGTGTGCTTGCTTGCAAGCACTACAAATGCCTTGCTGGATTAGTACAAATCCACCTGGTCTAGCACTTCTAATAATAATTTCTGCAACCAGCGTTTTTTGGAGGGGTTCCAGTGGTCTTCCAGTGGACCTGTGAGCCATTGTGGTATGACTTGAGTGTTCGAGACTATGGAGACTTGGGTCTCCCGCTGTGCTGTGAAGAAGCTAGGGGTGTGTGGCTCAGGGTTAGAGCATCTGTTTGGCATGAAGAAGATCCCAGGTTCAATCCCTGGCATCTCCAGTTAAAAGGACCATGTAGAAGGTGATGTGAAAGAGACCCCGGAGAGCTGCTGCCAGTCTGAGTAGACAGTACTGACTTTAAGAAGAAGAGGAGTTTGATTTATAGCCCGCCCTTCACTCGGAGTCTCAGAGCGGCTTACAATCACCTTCCCTTCCTTTCCCCACGACAGACACCCTGTGAGGTAGGTGGGGGTGAGAGAGCTCTCCTGAGAACTGTCCTTGAGAGAACAGCTCTGAGAGAACTGTGACTGACCCGAGGTCACCCAGCAGCTGCATGTGGAGGAGTGGGGCATCAAACTCAGTTCTTTCAGATTAGAGTCTGCCATCCTTAACCATTATACCAAACTGGACCAATGGTTGGACTCAGTATAAGGCAGCTTCATGTGTGTTCAAGATACTAGACCCTAGGCTACTAGACCGTATGTGGCTACCCACCTGATCTGGCTTTGGGCTTGCCACTCATTTTTCTCAGCCCAGTCCACTAAACAGGATTGTTACGAAAATGGAGAAGAGATGAACCGTACATGCTGTCCCGAGCTCCTTGGATAAAGAGTAAGGTAAAAATGTGCCCACGAGCCTGTTGGAGAAACCTTTTGTTTGTTTAAGACTTCCCCAGTGCAATCATGCATGTTTTAATGTGGGAAATACACACACCTGCTCGTCTCCAGCAGGAAAGCTGGTGAGATTTGTGACATTTGTAAATAGTTCATTGTTCAAGCTGCTTGGTAGTCAGGATCTCAGGAATATGTACAACTTTGTTCCAATAGACTGTTGGGACCAGTGAGCAGGGGTTGATATCAAACTCCCAGATCTTCTCTAAGCCAAGCAAAAATCTAGTTCCCGAAGCTAATGCCAGAGTCAGTGAATTTCCCTGGCAGTTCAAAAGCAAGAAATTGCAAGTAGATAAATAGGTACCTCTTCGGTGCGAAGGTCACAGCATTCCATGCACGTCAGCTAAACAGGCATCCTTTGGGCCAGGGATAACCAGTAGATGTTGGTCAGCAGAGCGCAAGGCCAGTTTGGTGTAGTGGTTAAGTGCACGGACTCTAATCTGGGAGAACCGGGTTTGATTCCCCACTCCTCCACTTAACACCTGCTGGATGACCTTGGGCAAGCCATAGTTCTGATAAGAGCTGTTCTTTAAAAAGAGCAGTTTCTGTCAGAGCTCTCTCAGCCCCACCTACCTCACAGTTTTTTAGCCTCCAGCTCACACATTTTTGCCTTAGCTCAGGAAGGATGGCTGCAGAGCACACTAATTTATGCAGCAGCCAAATTACTTGCTCACAATGCCAGGAGCTCACAAAGTAGAATTTTTGCTCACGAGACTCCACAACTTAGAGGGAGCATTGCTCACAGGGTGACTGTTGTGGGGAGGGGAAGGGAAAGGAGTTTGTAAGCTGCTCTGAGACACCTTTGGGTAGTGAAGGGCGGGGTATAAATCCAATCTCTTCTCTCTCTTCTTCTTCTTCTCTCTGGGGGGTATATGGGGAGATCGTGGTCCCTTAGATATGCCAGTCCCAGGCTGCTTAGGGTTTAAAGGTTAACACCATCACCTTGAAACCTCTCTTTCCTACCCTGTGGGGACCCAAAGTAGTTTATAGACCTTCCCCCTCCACTATTTTATCCTCACAACAGCTGCCCTGTATGCTAGGGTTGACTGAGGATGTGTGACTGACTCAAGTCAGGTTGCCAGCTCTGGGCTGGGAAATACCTGGAGATTTTGGGGGTGGAGCCTGGGGAGGGTGGGGTTTGAGGAGTGACCTCAGCAGGGTATAATACTTTCCATAGCAGCCATTTTCTAATGAGGAACTGATCTTGGTCATCTGGAGAGCAATTGTAATAGTCGGAGAGCTCCAGCTGCCACCTGGACGTTGGTAACCCTAGGCCAGTGATAGTGAACCTTTTAGAGACCGAGTGTCCAAACTGCGACCCAAAACCCACTTATTTATCGCAAAGTGCCAACGCGGCAATTTAACCTGAATACTGAGGTTTTACTTTAGAAAAAACAACCCATACATTAACTTAAGATGATCCCAACAAAGTAAGGAAAGCAATCCCAAATGCTTTCATTTACTTAAAATTATTTGGCAGAGAATTTGACACTTTACTGATGGTCTGGGCCTGGCTGGGCCGATGGCACGTGTGCCCACAGAGAGGGCTCTGAGTGCCACCTCTGGCACCCGCGCCATAGGTTCGCCACCACTGCCCTAGGCCCAAGGTAATTCAGTAGGGATTCCCGCCTGGGTCTCCCAGATACTATTCCAACACTAACCACTTACTCCACAATGGTTCTTGATATCGGAGTTCTCCAACTTCTTTCCCCTCCATGTTTATAGTCTTGCTATTCTTTCCCGCCACACCCCAAACCTTCACTTTTATAAAAGCCCAGCTTTTCTGTCTTAGATCTCTCTGGTTGAATGTGATTGAATCAATCAGTGGGAGTTAATGGCTTGGATCCAGCAACGTGCAACCGACAGCATAAATGGATGAAGTGCTGCTCCACTTGCACAACATCTTGTGTTACACCCCTAACAAGCAATATAATGTTTATATTTCAAATTTAATCAGGAAAATTCATTGAACAGCCAACCTGTTACTCTAAAACCATGCCAACAAAACCAGAAAAGCTGTCAGTGGACGCTATACAAAGTGAAAATGATATCGGAATATATTAAACATCAATATCTTATAAACAATACAGAAAAGGGGGGGAAAGGTCCAAAAGTAGCTGCAGAAGCACTTGCCCGCTTCGAATTGACTACGTTTAAACTTGAGAGTTGAGGATATGACTTCTGTGAAGCTATTGCTATTATGTCAGTATACTTAATGAGGAACAAATAATAGAGGACGCAGTTGTTGGTGTGGTCCTGTTCAGAGGAAGTCCTCACGAAACAAAACGCTATTCCGGAGAACTTCGTCAACTGCAGCTACTTTTGGACCCTTTTTTCACTTTTCTGAATTGTTTGTAAGATATTAATGTTTAATATATTCTGATATCATTTTTACTTGTTGTATAGCGTCCAATGACAGCTTTTTTGGTCTTGTTGGTTTATTTGAGCTGTTACCTTTCGTACTCTAAAACTATGCAGCAAGAAAATAAAGAAACCAGCTCTACTGTCTAACACTTTTAGGATCTGCAGTATTCTACGTTGCTAACAATTGCAATTCAAGCAGGTCATAGTTCAGGCCTTTAGGCCATCAGGATCTCAGCTAGCCTCTCTTCCTCTAGGCCTTAGCTGCATTATAGTTTTTGGCCTTCCAACATCAGGTGAGGATGCATCCAATCAGAACACTTGGTGACCAAAGGCTGGGAGAGGCCTAATGCATCATGCATGATGACTTCCTTTGCAGTCCCCCCCCCAAAAAAACAACAACCCCATATGGAAGTCAGTCATGAAAAGGATCCAGCATATTTTGAGGCCTCAGACAGCAACTGGGGGGAAAAAAATCAAGTTAGCTTTGCCAAAATCAGTGTCGCTTGTGACTTTACGCCTGTCAGACTCTTCTTGGGCCTAGGTCTGTGTTGGTATTAGTGGTGATTTCATTGTTGATGACGGGGTGTGGTATACTGGATAGAACATCAGACTCTGAGAAGGGGGTTTAAATCCCTGCTTGGTCATGAAGCTCACTTGGTGGTCTTGGGGTAGCAGCTGGAGTTTTGACCTAAGCTTCCTTCCCCAAAAGGTGAGATATTACTAGGATAAGAGAGTGTCACATGCACTACACCAACTCTGGGATATAAATCAGTATATTTGAAATCGTATAATCTGGAGTAAAAACTATTGTGTGGGACGGCTTTGAAACTGGCAGCCTGTTGCCCTTTGTGTTTGCGTTTTGCTTTCCTGGTCTTAAAAGCATTCTGTAAAATGCAAGACGCTTAGCAAGCAGTCTTCTAAACATCTTGTCTTTGCTTTCTAAGCAGAACACACTTAACTATTATGTGAATTGTGTTTCCCCGTCGACCAGACCTTTGATTTAAAGGATTGTTTTGTTTTTGAAAGAAATGTTTGTCTGTGAAAGGGGGAAAGTATCGGTTGACAAGTAAACAGTGCTGCTTGTGTGGGTGAAAACACTTCTGTTCGTGCAAGGATTGGGTACCTGGATTTCTTCCCAGCCACGGTACCCTGCACTACCTGCCGCTTGTCCATGAGGGTCCCCAGGAGTGGCTTGGGGGGTGGTATCAGGGGCTGCAGTCAGAAGGAGGTGGGTAAGCCCTGTTCTGCAAGCAGTAGTTCACTCAACAGATTTTAGGTAAAGGTTTCCCTTGCTCGAAAGCCAGTCGAGTCCGACTCTAGGGTTGCGGTGCTCATCTCCGTTTCAAAGCCGAAGAGCCAGCGCTGTCCAAAGACGTTTCCGTGGTCATGTGGCCGGCATGACTAAACACAAAGGCGCACGGAACACTGTTACCTTCCCACTTAAGTGGTACCTATTTATCTACTTGCAATTTCTTGCTTTCAAACTGCTAGTTTGGCAGGAGCTGGGGCCAGAGATGGGAGCTCACTCCGTCATGCGGCACACTTGGGTCTCGAACTGCTGAACTACTGACCTTCCACAGCCTGCAGTTCAGCGTCTTAACCACTTGAGCCACTGCAGCTCCAGATTTTAGCAGAATCCATTTTGTGCCATTCTAAGGATACATGGTAGGTGGAACTTACCAGCCTTTGAACTGGACAGATTGGTGTTCCGCTGTTCATGCATCTTCCCTTCATAGCATTTGAAACGTAGCTATTCTGATGGATGGTAGTTGGCAGCAGGGCTGGCAAAGGGAAACCAGCTCCTCAGATTATGACAGAGTATAAAACCCCTGCTCCTTTGCTTCCAAAAGGAAATGGATATGGGGGAGAGAAAAGAGAGGGAAATGCCAGGAATTTTTCAGTAGGATGCCTGGTATGTTCAAAGAGAGTTGACCTTATAAATAACGTTCAACTCATGACAAGTGTGCACAAATATACTGCTCCCGAGAGGAGAGTGAAGTATACGGGAGCTTATGCGAAGCTACAGATCAATTTTCATATGGAGGCTGTGCTCTGAAACCACGAATCCTGCTCACATTGATCTGCGGTGTTGCCCAATTTCCTTCCGGGGGCACTGTGCTCCTCATGTGAGTTGGCTGTTAGCCCGAGGGAGTTCCTTTGGGTACAGCGAATTATCTTCTATCAGCTCATGCATATGGTCGTTTTATATGAGCAGCATTATATATGATGTGGTTGAGCAGCATTGCAAACGATGTGGGACGTTGTGTAATACTGCAGAATGGTGTCTGATCAGAACATGTTCAGAGTCACAGGTGAACGCATAGCAATGTAGAGATATCTAGAAAGAAAAAAGGGCAAGAAATGCATGTACTCAGTACTGAACAGTTTTTCTACAAGTACTGTTTTAAAATACACAAAAGTGAATGAAAGAGTTCTTACAGGGTTTGTGTTTTTTAAATTGGAGGTGGTGGGTGTTAGTGAAGGCTGGAAAGTTGGTCCCTGAACACTTGGGTGTGTGTGTGTGTGATAATCCTCCTCAGTGCTCACATCCAGTGACCCATTTCCACAAACGTTTTGGGAGAGTCAGTCTGCTGTAGCGGTTATGAGGTAGGGCCATCTGAGCAGGTGACCATCAGCATGGGCCTTGGCAGCGATTTCCACAAGTTACTTCTGCACGGCATGAAGAATTGCTTTCTTTCCTCCTTTCCGAATCTATTATCCATCAATTTCGTTGGGTGTGCCAGGTTCTAGTACTTTGTGAGAGGGAGAGAAAGTTCTCTGTCCATTTCCCCCAGGCATAGTTTTATACGACTCTATCTTTGAGAATCCTGAATAGCCCAGACTAGCCTGAGCTAGTCAGAGCTTGGAAGCTAAGCAGGGTCAGCCCTGGTTAGTACTTGGATGGGAGACCACCAAGGAGGTCCAGGGTTGCTATGCAGAGGAAGGGAATGGTAAACCACTTCTGTTCGTCTCTTGCCTTGAAAACCCTATGAAGGGTCCCCATGAGTTGGTTGCAACTGAATGGCGTTTAATTATTACATTATCTTGCCCTTCTGTTGTCATTATTTCTTCAAACCTGAAATGGCCCCAAACTTTCCAGTCTCTCCTTGTAGAGAAGATGTTTTTAAGCTTTGATCGTTTTGGTTACCTTTTATCCTGAGCCTTTTCCAGCTCTATCACATCCTTCTGGAGATGGTCTGACCAGAACTGTACATAGTATTCCCAGATCATATGCACAGTTTATCTGTACTAGGGTACGACAGTGCTGGCTATTTTACTTTCAGTCCTTTCCCCGATTACATCACTGCCTCTCAGAGTCAACATTTTCATTGAACATTTCACTATGACCTCAAGATCTCCTTCTGTAGCTCTGGCATCCCTAGTGGATCAGGGGTTAGGAAAGTTCTTTGTCCAAGACCTTGGAGAATGGCTGCCTGCTGGAATGGATAATACTGGATTAAATGAGAACGTGGTCAGTATAATGCTGTTTCATATTTGTTTGGATAAATTTGGATGGTGAAAGAACTCTAGATGCCCTGCTTGGCAACTAATACCTTTTGAACTGAACAAGGATGGAAATGTCAGCTGCATAGGTTCTTGGGCTTATTAACTTCTTCCTATTCAGTGCGAGCCCCAGCAAAGGACTGTCTGCTTTCAGAGGTCTAGTAATTAGGGCCAGAAATCAGGCGAAGTTTGAGCCACTCATTCAGGGTACCTTGCTGTGAGGTTATTTTCCATCCAAACGTCGGGCTGTAATTCTTAATCCAAGATGTTAGCTTGGCTGCTCATTGATGCAGAGGGTAACTCCCTTTTGGACTAAGCCATGAGACTGCAACTTTCTCATTTGTTGTAAATGTTAGTATAAATATTTGTGCTTTGTGCACATGGAAGGCATTGGTTTTACCTGGTGTTTACAGCAAACCAAACAGGAATGTAGCATTTTGCTTCAGCTTTCTGCTTTCAGTTTTGAACAAAGTGTGCATCCCTTTATTTTCTCGTGCAGCGCCATCTTACCTGTGTGTATGTATGTGTCCTTGTGCACACGCAGGCTTTCTTGTGTACTTTATTGCCTGTGCTACCATGCAAGACAGAAAGCTGTAGGATTTGGTGGCTGACAAGCAATCAAGTTGTGGTGTTTGGCACTAGGGTTCTGTAGTAACCCCAACAATTACGTTGGTGCCAGCAGCCACATTGCTCTGTTGATGTAGTGAAACTAACCCCTCTGGCCCTTTAAAAGCTTACAATTATCTGTGGCATGAAGTGGTCTCCTAAGTAGAAAGTTGCACGTTCGTGTGCGTATACAGGAGGGAAAGCAATTTACCAAGGGGGTCCAAAGACCAAGCATTGTAACCGGGTTAGTGGCAGTCAGCTTAGTGGTAAATATTCAGTCCCTGATATCTCTATTGAAAAGAGCAACATAGCAGGTGGTGTGGAAGCCCCCTTCTTTGAGGCCCTTGGGAGTGGAAGAGACAGTGCCGACCTTGATAGACCAGTGGCCTGACTCTTTCAGGGAGGGAGCTTGAGGGTTAAGTGCACGTGTCCTATAACTGTGCAGAAGAGTGCAAATGAATACAACACCTAATTAGGGTGGGTATGACCCAGTAGCAGATAGTAACTCTTGGTGCTAGATTATCATAAAAAGTAAAGGTAAAGGTTCCCTTGCTCGAAAGCCAGTCGAATCCAACTCTAGGGTTGCGGTGCTCATCTCCATTTTAAAGCTGAGGAGCCAGCGCTGTCTGAAGACATCTCCGTGGTCATGTGGCCGGCATGACTAAACACCAAGGCGCACGGAACGTTGTTACCTTCCCACGGAAGTGGTACCTATTTATCTACTTGGAATTTCTTGATTCCGAACTGCTAGGTTGGCAGGAGCTGGAACTAGAGACGGGAGCTCACTCCGTCATGCGGCACCCGGGTCTCGAACTGCTGAACTACCGACCTTCCACAGCCTGCAGTTCAGCGTCTTAACCACTTGAGCCACCACAGATTATCATAGCTGGATAGAATATGTGAAGTGGGATGAATTCCAGAGGGGGTTGCCAGATTAGTATTTTTTTTAAGCAATAAACAGTCTTGTGGCACCTTAGTGGTGATGGAAAGTGTTGTCGAGCCGCAGCTCACTTATGGCAACCTTGCTGGATTTCCAAGGCAAGAGATGTTCAGGGGTGGTTTGCCATTGCCTGCCTCTGTGTAGCAGACACTGGTCTTCCTTGGTGGTCTCCCATCCAAATATCGACCAGGGCTGACCCTGCTTAGCTTCCAAGATCTGGTGAGACTGGGCAAGCCTGGGCCATTCAGGTCAGGGTATAGCACATGAACACCACTTTTATTCTAGCACGTGTAGGATCTGTTAAGCCTTGGTTCACCCACCGAACGTTATAAACCCAGGCTGTCCATTGACCACTTATTGGACTGCTGTCAAATTTTGTCTGAAGTCACGAATGGCAGGATGCCAGGGGACCCTTTTATCTCTTTTGTTTCCTTTGTTAGCCGCAAGAGCAGCCGCCTTTAAAAGCTGCCGTTCGCTTAATTACCACTAAATAATAGTTCGTTACCATTGTTAATGTCAATTTAATCCTTTCGCTGTAGGAGTAAATTGATTTGTATTTGTAATTAGCACATGCACCAGAGACCTCAAATATATGCGGTTGTCCCTAATAAAATTAATGCTTTGAAAAAATACTTGTAATAGGAGTTGACGGGCCGGTTAATCAAAACTTTTTTCCCCGATTGGTCAGATGTTCAATACTCCCACACTTACTTTCTGTAAAGCAGGAATTCCAGGTAGCACAGGGCAATGGTCAATGAAATATATCAAAAAATAAAATAAAATCCATTGTAAATTATTCACAGACATCTTAGTACTCTTCGGGGGTGGGAAGGAAATAGGTTAGCAAAGGAAGTTACTAGTGCTTTCTTTCATATTCCATTTTTTCTTCTTCTTCTTCTTCTTCAGGCCAACGAATGGAATAAGAATGACGACCGCCTCTTGCAAGCGGTGGAACATGGTGATGCGGAGAAAGTGGCATCGTTGCTGGGTAAAAAGGGAGCCAGTGCCACCAAACTCGACAGCGAGGGCAAGACAGCGTAAGTGGCTAATCTGAAAGAGCTAACAAAAGTCTCATCATTTGCTTTTCAGGGTGGCTCCCCGGAGCAACTACATCGATTTGTTTCTTTTCACGTGCTTGTATTTCTGCCATCCATTTTCAGCGCTCTGAGACTTTTTTTTTTCTTTTTCAAAAGCTGCTTTTCAATATATGTTCTGTGTTTAGGAATTCACACTGTTGGGTAACTCAAACCCTGGTCGCAGTGGGACACTGCAGCTCCGTGCTGTGCCCGATCCATTTCCGAGCATACTTTTTTCCATTATTTGAAAGTGTGCCTTGGATCCGTCTCCTGTCTTGTGTCAGGCAGAGAGGCATTCAGTTTTTCTGCAGAAGTCAGAACTTCCTTCAAACAGCCATGTAGAACCTGCTTCACAATGACAGTTTGGAAAGACTTGATTTTCTTCTGGACTTTGTGTAACCCTTCACCCACACACAAACATCACCTCCTACGCACACTTACATGAGATGCTGGTGTAAATACAGAAAGCACATCTTCCCTGGAGTGTGAATAAACCTCTATGCTGGTGCAGATCTGCTGAGAGATTGTGTGCAGCGCTGAATGAGTGTACCGTTCTGGATTTGCGTTTTAGTTGCAACAGGGAAATTGTGGACTGGGCTTTGTGGCAGCTTCTTAGGCAGTTTGTACAAAATAAGCCGTTGCGCACGGCGAACACAAGTGACTTCTCCATTTAGATGCAAGAGTAATAAGGTAGAATCCTTCTTTTAAAAGGAGATTTTACGTGAGAAGCAGACTTTGTCTCTGTCATGGATGTAGGGCCCAAGGGTCCTCCCCCATTGCTGGTCTGATACCGATCTCCTAAAATTCTGGTTAGGAAATTTGAACTGAGACATGACCTTCCATTCTTCAACAGCCCCTTAGCTGCAGAAATGTTTCCCCTCTTCCTTTCCATGGTTTCCTTTAACCATGGTGTCATGTTAGGTCTGCACAGTGCTAACTATGGTTAATATTACCCCAGTTTGCTCCAGTACCAGGCTTTGCAAACTAAACTCTGGTTAAAGGCCCAGAGGAAACCATTTTACTGAACAATTGAAAAATAGCCTACTGCATTGTATCCCATGAGAAAAACTTAAAGCCTTTTAAACTGTGGACAGACGAGGATAGAGGAAACAGTGTATTTGGAGTTCAGAGCTATTGGGGCACTTTATTGCTGAAAAGCACAGTCTTCAGGCTCTTGTTTATAGCCTCTGCTCTCTGCTGTCTCATTCTATTTTGCTGCCTCCAGTCAGTTTTGGTTCAGAGGAAGATTTTTTTTTTTTAATGATAGTGTTGACTCACAGTGACCCGGAACCTCATGCCAAATATTCAGATAGCTACATGAGCTTCCCACACCTTGATGGAACATTAAATAACTTTTATTTCAAAGGGAGAACTGGAGTGGGTGTCTAAGATAACAGAAACATATATAACATTCTAAGTTCCCATGTCTGCAGTCGGTATCTGAAGAAGGATGAAGAAGGATTCACAGAAAAGAATCCGTACACAGTCTGGGACGTTTCAGTTTAGAAAAGAGATGACTAAGAGGGGAGATGGTAGAGGTTTATAACATTATGCATGGGGTGGAGAGAGTTGACAGGGAGAAATGTTTCTTCCTTTCCCAAAATACTAGCACTCGAGGGCATCCAATGAAGCTGTTGGGCAGTAGATTCAGGACGGACAAAACAAAACAGCGAGTGATTACAATGTGGAATTTGCTGCCAGACGATGTAGTGATGGCCACAAGAAATAGACAACTTTAAAAGGGGATTAGATCGATTCATAGAGGATAGGTCTGTGGCTACTGGCCATTGTGGCTAAGGGGAACCTCCACATCCAGAAGTTCCCAGAGCCAGGAGGCAACATCAGGGGAAGGTCTCAGCCTCTATGCCCTGTTGTTGGCCTTCCAGAGGAACTGGTTGGCCACTGTGTGAGACAGGAAGGATGCCGGGCTAGATGGAGCATTGGTCTGATCCAGCAGGCCTCTTCTTATGCTCACACACATGTCCTCTACTTTGAGATTGCTGAAGGACCTTATACCCACCTGGTACCACCTGTGCCAAAGTTATGTCTCATTCACCCAGGCAGGATTCAGTCGTCGTCTATACCTACAGCTTCAGGATGTGGTTGTAAGATACCATTTTTAACGATCCCCCTAATATCCTTTCAAATAAGTCTTTCTTGCAGGCAAAAGGCATCAGGGGAAGAGGCTGTGGACGTCTTCCTTGCAGGCAAAAGAGGCAAAAGGCATCAGGGGAAGAGGCTGTGACTTCGCCATGTCCCTGTTCTGGCTTTCTGTTTTGCAAGAAGCTTTTCCCCCCTGCACAGCAGAGCGTTCAGTGGTACTCCACCCTCTGAAGTAGCTACATTGGTTGTTGTGCCTCACCAGCTTAGTTCTCTGCGTGTGACTCTGGTCTTGTTCCCTGGCACGGCCGGCTTTCTTCTGTTGGGAAAATGGTGACTTCTTTGGAAGAAGGTGCTCGTGAATAGCCCTACTAACTGGGGTTTTGGGCTCAGTTTCTCTCCGGCTCGCGATCCCCGTACATTGGGTACTCGGGCGCCCAGGAGCGAGCCCAAGAGTGAATCACACCGCACAGCAGGGCTAGTGATGTCAGTGCTTATCTGCAGACTTCCTTAGAGCCTGTGCAGTCTCATTTTATGATGCAGCCATGGACGAGTGATTTATTGATCCGGTAACTGACTCCCTTCCTGGTTGCTCCTGTTTACAGAAATAGACCGGAGGTGACACACTAACCAAAAGAGAGCCACAGATTACAGTACGTAACTTCATTGCCTCGCAGGGGTCAAATATTCCAGGTTTGAAAATACAAGATAGCTGCTCTTCCCAAGAGGATTTTCTGATGGTAATAAAATGGGTTCTGTGCTTTGCAGTGCAGTCTGTGAGCTCCCCCTCCACAGTAAATACACCATACTGGGGTGTAGCGTCCTACCCTCTTCCTGTAGAATGTATTCAGCCAGGCAGGAGTCATGCCCAGTGTATGTAGTTGAAGGTTTCCCTTGCTCGAAAGCCAGTTGAATCCATCTCTAGGGGGCAGTGCTCATCTCTGTTTCCAAGCCAAAGAGCCAGCACTGTCCGATGATATCTCTGTGGTCATGTGGCCGGCATGACTAAATGCCAAGGCACATGGAACGCTGTTACCCTCCCACTGAAGTGGTACCTATTTATCTACTTGCATTTTCCTGCTTTCGAACTGCTAGTTTGGCACGAGCTGGGCCCAGAGACGGGAGCTCACTGCGTCACACGGCACTAGGGTCTCAAACTGCCGAACTACAGATCTTCTGGTCTACAGCTCAGCATCTTAACCTCTGAGCCACTGTGGCCCCTATATGTATGTAGTTACCGGGCTCAATTTAAGGTATTAGCTATCACATACAAAGCCCTTCATGGTCTTGGATCCTCATATCTGCGGAGCTGCCTCTTTGCCTGGGCACTACCACAACAGTTTCACTCATCAGAGCAGGGTCTTTCACTGGTGCCAACCTGCAGATGGGCAAAATCAACGACTGTCCGTACGCAGGGCCTTCTCTGTTGTGGCCCCCACTTTGTGGAACGGCCTGCCTGAGGAGGTCAGGAAGCCCCCCACTTTCCTGGCTTTCTGCCAACTCTGCAAAACTGAATTATTCAAGAGGGATTTTCTGTGCAGGCAATAGGGGTAGCACTGTACAAAAGGTTTCACAAATTTACTTGGATAAATTGGTGTTTAGCTTGCTGAAACGAAGGTCCTACCGTGTAATGTTTGCATCATTTCATGTGTCACGTTAATGCTTATGCTTTGCCTCAGTTCTGTGTTTAGATTTGTGATTGGTTCCACAATCCTAATCCTGTTGTATTGTTTATTGAAGGTCCTATTCTGTCAATTATATCGACTCACTCTGTGTAATCCACCTTGAGTCCCAGTGAAGAAGGGCGGGTTATAAATAATGTAAATAAATAAAGTGTGTGAAATGCCTCCATTTGTTACTGTTTGGCCTGAAGCGACCATGTTCAGAAGAATCAGGCTAGGAACTGTTTAAAAAATGGCCACGGTAGGGTGGATTGTGGGATGATCCCATCCTTTACTGTAACATCTGAGTGATGGAGTTATATGGGGCATGACTT
>NW_015165285.1:379388-404110 GCF_001447785.1 Gekko japonicus
AGAAGAAGAAGAAGAGTTGGATGTATACCCCGCCCTTCACTTGGAGTCTCAGAGTGGCTTACAATCTCCTTCCCTTTCTCTTCCCACAACAGACACCCTACGGGGTAGGTGGGGCTGAGGGACCTATGAGAGAACTGCTCTTGAGAGAATAGCTCTGAGACAACTGTGACTTGACCGAATATCACCCAGCTGGCTGCATGTGGAGGAGTGGGGAATCAACCCTGGTTCCCCAGATAAGAGTCCACCGCTCTGAACCACTACACCAAACTGGGAACCTTCTCAGAAGCTGAGAGGTTACTTTGATTGGGCAATAGGGTGAGTTTGAAAGCATGGGCATGTGTGTAAGGGCATATGTATGTTTGGGTTGGACGGCTTGAAACTGATCCAGTTGAGTCTTCATACTTCTGGCACTTTGGCATCCCAGACCATAGTGTTTTGTTTACTCTTCATTTTTCACAAGAACAAAAAGTAGTATGGCTAACTTTTCTGCTACAATCTCCCTTCAGGTAGCTATCAGCCATTCCCTGCATATTTATACCCTAGCAGGTAAAGAAACAGATTAATAGTTCACATGGGGGGTGGGGGGAGCATTATGTTTAGACCAATCCTGAGTCTTCTTCAGTGGGGGATTCCTCCCAGTCACTTGTTTCAGGGCCGACCAAGTCCAGTGGATGAAATCAGTGACTTACATTCTGATCTTATTTCTTGTTTCTGTTGTATACGTAAATAGCTGTTCAGTAGTTCTCACTACCATATTTCTGTTAATCTCACTACCATAGACTGCCAAAAAGACTAATAAGTGATTTCTAGATCAAATCCAGCCTTAACTCTCCCTAGAAACTAAAATGACTAAACTGAGACTATCGTACTTTGTTCACATTATGAGAAGACAGGAGTCCCTGGAAAAGACAATCTAGGAAAAGTTGAAGGCGGCAGGAAAAGAGGAAGGCTCAATGTGAGATGGATTGACTCCATCAAAGAAACCACGGCCCTCCGTTCACAAGACCTGAACAAGGCTGTTAGTGATAGGATGATTCGGGAGGTCATTAATTCATAGGGCAGCCATTAGTTGGAAGTGACTTAGTGGCTCTTAACACCCAGTTCTCACACACATGAGCAGTAAAAGCCTAAATTTGATAGGGACATCCATGGTAAAATGGAGATGTTGGTTTTGTCATGTTCCTCTCTTCCAAGTATAGCTGGCTGGTTCGGCATTGCAAGACTTGGGAGAATGATATCCTCTATAAAGAACATTCTCTACTATCAAGCAATTTCCCTGCAATAGTAAATGGGGAAGGGGCGGGATATAAACAAGATTCAACAGATGTCTTGTGCCCTACAAAATGGTTTATGTTTCCTGTACTTGAAAATGCAAAAAAAAAAAAAAAGAGGAGGAGGAGGAGAAGGAAAAAAACCCCTAAAATTGAAACAGGCTGCTGCTTCTAACAAACAAGACCACGTGCCCCATAATGCCAGCTTTTCGATATTTGTGGGGAAATGGAGGTGCTTACCAGAGCAGAGCCGAAAATTGAATCCAGTTTTTTACAAGAGTTCAGCTCCCCCCACGTACTTGTTAGGGTAACATTTTGTTGCCAGCTGCAAGGAAGAAAAATAGCTAAACTTTTCTTATTTTCCTTCAGGGACGCTGATTATAAAAATAGATGTGTGGGGGCGAGCTAGTAGTTGCTTGCAAAATTATCCTTACCTTGTTTCGGGAATCAGAGAATAGACCAGGGGTCTTCCAGTGCCATGGTGCCCACCAACCCAGTCACCTGCTGGGAGGTAGGTGGGGTTTTCCCCCCTCAGGGCTTCAGATTGGCTGTACAGATTAAAAGGCATCCTGTTAAACAGAACCTGTGCCTGAAATGTTGTCGAGTTAGTATTAGAGTTGTATGTAACCTCAATCCCTAACATTTTAAGGTTGGCTCTGCCTCCTGTGGCAGCCATTTTGTGATTGTGCTCGATGCCCCGTGTGAGAATTCCAAAGGTGCCCACAGGCTCAAAAAGGTTGGAGACACCTGGAATCAGTGTTCCCTCTAAGCTGTGGAGTCTTGTGAGCAAAAATTCTGCTTTGTGAGCTACTGGCATTAAAGTTGTGAGTGAGCAATTTGGCTACTGCATAAATTAGTTTGCTCTGGAGCCATCCTTCCTGAGCTAAGACAGAAATGTGTGAGCTGGAGACTAAAAAACTATGAGCTACCTCACACTAACTCAGCTTTAGAGGGAACACTGCCTGGAATCGACATCTGCATATTTTTGGACAAGTTCTTGTGATTGAATTTGGCTCACATCTCCTCCTAGATTTCGGGGGGGGGCCCAGATGACGTGGGGAAAGGAGTCTTTCACAGGGCTCTGATGACACTCGGAATCAACGTGAATCTATGCTGCTGTTTCTGAATGTCTCCCCAAAGACTGGCACAGGACTGCCGCCCTTTAAGAACATCAGAAGACTCTTGCTGGAACAGACCGGTGGTCCGTCTAGTCCAGCATCTTGTCTCACGCAATGGCTAACCGTGAAGAGAGTTTCAGGATAGTCGTGTTGGTCTGCAGTAGAAGAGCCAGACTAGAGTCCAGTAGTGCCTTAGGTAGCCAAGACTAGCCCAGTCTCATCAGATCTCAGAAACGAAGCAGGGTCGGACCCGGTCAGTGTTTCGATGGAAGATCATCAAGGAATACCAGGGTCGCTACGCAGAGGCAGGCAATGGCAAACCACCTCTGTTAATCTCTTGCCTTGAAAACCCTACAGGGTTGCCACAAGTTGGCTGTGACTTAACAGGACTTCACACACACACACTCCCCAAGAATCTGACAAAAGTGATTTTGACTCTCAAACGTTTACACCCTAAAAATCTTGTTGGCCTCTAAGGTGCTACTGAACCAGAATCTAGTGGGATAACAAGTTACTTTGGAGGGCCAGTGTTAGGGAAAGGCCTTCCCCTGATGTTGCCTCCTGACACTAGTATTCAGAGGTTTACTGCCTCTTGGCATGGAGGTTCCCTTTAGTCACCATGACTGGTAGCCACTGATAGACGTGTCCTCCATGAATCTGTCTCCATAAAACTCTTTACACCACCTCTAAATAACTATGCAGTTTGCTAAAATCACCTTTGTGGGCCATGCATTTGAGTGGGTGGTGGCTCCAGTCATAAAAGTACTGACTTCTAGACCTGTTCCAGTCATAAGAACATAAGAGAAGCCAATGTTGGATCAGGCCAAAGGCCCATCCAACATTCTGTCACACAGTGGCCAAAAATACCAGGTGCCATCAGGAGGTCCACCAGTGGGGCCAGGACACTAGGAGCCCTCCCACTGTTGCCCCCCCCCCCCAGGCACCAAGAATACAGAGGACCACTACCCCCCCAAAGCACCAAGAATACAGAGGATCACTTGCCCCAGACCGAGAGTCCCTATCTATACCTTGTGACTAACAGCCACTGATAGACCTCTGCTCCATATGCTTATCTAATTCCCTCTTGAAGCTGTCCATGCTTGTAGCCACCAACACCTCCTGTGGCAGTCCTGCTTTGGACATAGAAAGTGCTCTTCAGTTGCACTTTTTGCCAGGCACATGAAAAGGAGAGTGTGCCTCTTGTTCCGATGGACCTTTCAGAGATCCTGCATACCATCAGCCATTCTGTACTTCTGGATTATTTGGCTGGGGTGTTCATTGGGGCACCCCACTCGATGGTCCCTTTAATGCTTGACTAATTGTCCAGGAGACAGGGCCAGAAGAACTTTGTTCTGCATCATGGCAGTTAAGTTCTGAATTGCTGTCTGAACACAGCTGTGGTCAGTGTTCCTTCTAAGCTGAGTTAGTGTGAGCTAGCTCACAGTGTTTTAGCCTCTGGCTCACACATTTTTGTCTTAGCTCAGGAAGGATTCTCTCCAGAGCTAACTAATTTATGCAGTAGCCAAATTGCTCACTCACAACTGTAATGCCAGTAGCCCCCAAAGTAGAATTTTTGCTCACAAGACTCAGAGGGAGCATTGGCTGTGGTATGGATGAGGGACAATAAATTGAGGCTTAATCCAGATTACTGAGACACGGTTCGTTTTAGTGCTGACTGTAGAATTGGGAGCCGGCCAGCTCTGGATAGGGTTGTACTTCCCCTCCCCTGAAGGAGCAGGTTTGGAATTTACAATGCTCTTAAATCCAGGACTGCAGTTATCTGTAGTGCTTTATTTATTGATTTAGACCATTTATATCCATCTTTCTTGCTGAGGCTCAAAAGTCGATTACAGCTAAGAACAATGCAGTAAGAACAATATAATATATACAGCCAACAAATTACTCCATAGTGATTGCAAACAGAATTAGAGAACATGCACTAAGATTGGCTAACAATGCAGCAAAACATGTTACATACTGTAATCTAATAACACCGAATTACACAAGTAGAAAACAATGCAATGCAGCATAATGTATACAATGAAAACTCTCTTAAATTCCATGGACATCAACTACAACCTTATGATATATATAGTGTCTTTAACATTTTTTGGCTGATTCACTGGCTGTGACCTTTCCTCCAAAAGTCTGATCTGGCCTTAGTACTCCATGCTTTTGTGAAATTACTGTACCGTTACCTGTCGTTTTCTGAAACCCTGAGATAAGGTAGATGGCAACCCAGGAGAGAGCCTTCTCACTAATGGCACCCAAACTCTAGAACAAACACACACACCCCTCCGGGGAGACTCATCTGTCTCCTTCTTTTGCCATCTTCCACCAGCAGGTGAAGACTTTTGTTTTATTTGGTATTCCCTCAGTGATTCCTACTTCCTGCCCAATGTTTTAATTGTCGTTTTTATGGTTTTGTGTGTATTTTAGTTCTCGTTCTAATGATAGGTTTCTTGTTGGTTTTAATGGTTTTTAAGATGTAATTTTATTATGTATGTTCTACTTTGCTAGCTGCCTTGTTGGCCATTATGAGGGCAAACAAGTGGGGTATAAATTTTGTAAAATAACATACTCTATGGGGACACCTCTTGAGGATTGTCTAGAAGCTTCATTTAGTACAGAAGGGAGACTATAAGGTCTGTGCTTAGTTCTCCATTGGTTACCTGTTGGTTCCGGTCTCACCTCAAAGGCATTGATTTTAACCTTATAAAACCTTGTATGGCTTAGAATCATAGAGTTGGAAGGGATCTACAGGGTCATCTAGTCCACCCCCCTGCACAGTGCAGGAAATTCACAAACACGTCCCCCTCCACACCTGCAGTGGCCATTGTTCCACGCCCAGAAGATGACAAAAAATACCCTCCAGGATCCCTGGCCAAACCAGCCTGGAGAAAAATTGCTTCCTGACTCCAAAGTGGCAATCAGCATTTCCCTAGGTGTGTAAGAAAGGGCCAGGGCCTGGCTTGGGTCCAGGGTATCTGAAGGATGACTTGATTCATATAGTCCTACCTGGAAACTGTGTTGAATTATATCTCAGTCCCTTCATGTTCTTGCCTTCAAAAAATAAGGGTGGTGACTGAAATGGGCAGGTCCTTTTTAGTGGTGACCCCTTGGCTTTGGAATGTCCTCTGTCTGCACCTGGCACCATCCTTGAACATATTTTGGTACTAGACAAAAGGTTGTTGTGTTATTTGTTTTTAAATTTTCAGCTGGCTTTTTACGTAGTTTGTATGCTTGTTGTTCCTGTTGAATAGTAACTTTTTTTGGTCTTCTCTGGTTTTAAAGATGCTGTTATAGTTGGTCATTTTTAGCTGATGCTAGATTGTGTTTCAACTGTGTTTTTGTTGTTGGCTTGTGAATCACCGTGTGCACCATGCAGCATATAAATATCGGAACTAAAAATAAACCTAGCAATCACATTTGTGAACCCATGCCAAAGATGTCTGAGCCTTTATATCGCTCTTCTGGTGACAGTTGCTATAGTTTAATCTGACTGAATCCAAGACCTAATCCATGAAAGGTTATCTTCTCCACCCTCCATCCTTTTTATTTCAAGGTCAGTCTATTTGATGGGTTGTTGTTGTCCAGTCGCACAGTCGAGTCCGACTCTTCGCGACCCCATGGATCAGATCACGCCAGGCCTTCCTGTCTTCCGCCGTCCTCTGAAGTTTGCTCAATTTCATGTTTCATGATGGGTAACCTCAGGATATAAGGGCCATAAAGACATAAGGTTGATTAAATAGTACCTGGTGTTGTTGTTCAGTCGCACAGTCGAGTCCGACTCTTTGCGACCCCATGGACCAGCTCCCGCCAGGCCCTCCTGTCTTCCGCCGTCCTCTGAAGTTGGCTCAATTTCATGTTCGTTGCATCGATGACACTGTCTAACCATCTCATCCTTTGCCGTCCCCGTCTTCTTTGACCTTCAATCTTTCCCAGCATCAGGGTCTTCTCCAGTGAGTGCTCCCTTCTCCTTTGGTGGCCAAAGTATTTGAGCTTCAGTTTCATTATCTGGCCTTCCAGGGAACAGTCAGGGTTGATTTCTTTTAGGATTGACTGATTTGATCTTCTTGCAGTCCAAGGGACTCTCAAGAGTCTTCTCCAGCACCATAGTTCAAAAGAATCTATTCTTTGGTGCTCGGCCTTCCTTATAGTCCAACTCTCGCAGCCATACATGACTACTGGGAATACCATTGCTTCTGGTACCATTGTTTTAATCTGTAACAAGAGAAAAAAGTCAACATTGTCTATATTGACAAGTTTACATTAGAAGTTCATGTCCTCTTTCTTGTTTAAGAACACTTATAATCCTGCCTTTCTGTTGAACAAAATCAGTCTTGGAGGCAACTAAAACTAAATGAACAGAAAAATAAAATCCATCAATAAAATTAGAAAAACATAAGAACACAGTAACATACAAACAAAACAGCAGTGATTTAAATGACTTTAAAATAATCAAAAACAGCAATCAGCATCAGTAAAGAAGATGCATAGATACAAATTCTACTAATCAAACAGTGTTTTAAGGGAGTAAACCATCAGTAGGCTTCAGACTTTAGCAGTTTCCAGTACAGAAGGGGTGATGTGAACTTCCTGGAATAGACTGTTAATTAAAACAGGGGCCACCACTGTAAATGCCCTGTTCTGCAAGTCCAGCAGCTTAATCGTCTTCACTCAAGGGGCACACAACATCTCTAATCAAAGGAGTGTTGTTGTTTTTTTTTTAAATGTACTGCCTGTGTAATACAGCTTTGTGTTTTGTACTCTCTTCTGTACAGCAAAGTGTAGAATCAGTGTAAGAACTGCCAAGCCAGTTACAAGCTCTTTGTAGGAGTGTAAAATTAAACTTCTCTGTCTCATTGTACTTTTTTCTTTTTGGAGGAAACAGTGAATACTATAAGAGTGAGGAGGAAACTAATTAGATGCTATTTGTGTTTTGTTTGCGCTTTTAATGTATTACTCACTTCCATAGCGGATCCAGAAATGATCAGATTGAAACTGCTTTGTTCCTAAGAGGAGTTCATGGGACCACATTTAAGAACATAGGCGTACCCTTTCCAAGTCAGGCCAGTGTCCCGTTTCCCACAGTGACCTAAGAGAGGTCCCTGCAAAAACCCCAACCAGAGAATGGAGGCCATCGTTCCCTCCTGTCCCACCCCCCCCCCCCCAAAAGCAACTAATATTCAGATTCCGTTTAGACTCTGGTTAGTAGCCATTGACATCTTGAAATTCCATGAGTTTGTCTAATCTTGCTTCCTTATCTAGCTAGTTTGGGGGCCATCACTGCATCCTGTAGCAGTGAGTTCCACAAATTAAGTACTGTATAAAGAAATGCTCCCCCCCCCCAGTCAAGAACTTTGGCTCACTCAAAATGGAGTTTGCTTTAAAAGTCTGGCTCAGTCTGGCTGCAGTCTGCCCTTGTTAAAAATGTTGTCTTTAAGTCTCCTTAGTTTCACATGGACCTGCTGGGGGAGAGCGAACATCCTTGCACCTGCAAGATGAAGTTCTTCTCTGGCCTTGGCTTCCCTCATTAACATTCCAAAGCAATTAAGTCCTGTGGGAAGGGGATGGTGGTGTGAAACTGCAGATCTGACATGACCAGAGACCAGTGAAATCAACCTTTCACTGACTGGCCGTCTTGTATCTGGAAGACATTGTTCGAACCCTAATTGGTGCAGAGGCCAAGCAACGGATTGGGATTCAACTGATAAATAAGCTACTTTAACATCTATTCAGGGGGCATGATGGTGTTGCATGTGAAGCTGGCATGTAACATCGCTCTGCTCACTTTTGGCCACCTTGGAAACTCGTGACTGCTGAAGCCAACCAGCCTGGCATTTGGGACTCCGGAGACGGAGCACACTTTGGACCCAGAACTGAATGGGTAACATCTTGTTCTTTGAGAACCAAGGTTCTGCAAGTGTTTAGCTAGTTTATTGATCTCTAGGGGGTTTTTTGTTTCTCCTCACAGTAAGCTTTTAAGTAATAGTGCACTTTTTACAATAATACTCTTTGCATTTAATAAATATATTTTATTTAGCAACTTCTGGTTTCTGTCTCCATTGCTGCAATAAGACAATCTAGTGCTGAGCCCGACAGTTCCTACCTCTAGAATAACCTGTGGGTCTCCTGCTGTGAGTCAACCTTGCAGGGAGGATTCCCTAGTTAATCCTGGTAAGGTCAGGAGCTTGTCCTCCATCTCTTGACTGGAGGAACACAAGAGGACTGGTGGTAGCACTGCCTGGTTAAAGGTATACAGATGCCTTTAAACACCCCCCCTCTTGTAATTGTGATTAGCCAGCCTCTTGGTAAAGAAAGTCTCTAGCCCAGCTTGGGCAGCAAGGTGGTTCTCTTTCAGACAGACAGACAGACAGACAGACAGACAGACAGACAGACAGACAGACAGACAGACACACCCTGATCAATTTCACTGGGAACTGATCAGTTTCATTGGGCGACCGCAGGTTCTACTTAGATGTTTAATTTTATAAGTAGCTCTCCTTCACCCTCACCTTTCTTTTCTAATAACTAGGGCTGTCCAACTTCTTGGCTGTTATGTTCACGGTAAGCAAGTTGATAGGCTAGGAACTCGATGTGGCCCCAAGAGTTTGGAACATTATTCCACTATGTTAGAGTCAAAGGGCTCTTAATTCCCCATCACCACTCCAAAAAAATCAGAAGAACCTTCAGCATGTGCCCCTAAAAGGTTCAGTTCTATATGCCTGGGTCTTGTTTCATGCACTGATGGGAGCTGCTGAGGTGCATAATGCGTGCTTTGCCAGAGCCTCTGTTGTGGAGTGCACTGGGGAAGAGAGGAGCACCTTTGCTTCTGGTGCCCTTTGCCCATGGCTGCTGTGGGGGCACGCTGAAGAAGGGAGCTGGTTATTTCTGGCCCTCCAACCTTTGCTGAGTGAACGTTTCCAACCAGGGTTTTAAAAAGATGCTCTCCTGACAAGGTCAAGTCACACAACAGCACCATCTACTGGATACTCTGGCAAATGCCACTTCAGATCTGCCTTAGAAACCAGTAGCCCAAAATGCCAAGAAACCTGACCTGGATAACCCAGGTTAGCCTGATTTTGTTAAATCTCGGAAGCTAAACAGGGTCGGCCCTGGTTAGTATATGGATGGGAGACCACCAAGGAAGTCCAGGGTTGCTATGCAAAGGCAGGCAATGGCCAACCACCTCTGAACATCTCTTGCCTTGAAAACCCCACAAGGTCACCATACGTCGGGTGCATCTTGATGGTACTTTCCTCCACCACCACCACCAAAGTCCCTGAACAAGCAGTAGATTGGGGAGAAAGAAACTGCTGCTTAAAACAAAAACAAAAACCAAGATCAGTAATTAAATTCAAATGCTGCAATTTACTGAACAAGAAGTAGCAGGTAAAGGTTCCCTTGCTCAAAAGCCAAAATCTTGTCACAATTAATCCCAGGCACCTAAACAAAAAGTGGTGTTAGCGCTCAGGAGCTGATAAAATATGGTGGTTTAGGGTGTCGGACGAAAAAGGGTATATGTTAGGATTGCCAACCTCCAGACGGTAGCTGGAGATCGCCTGGGATGACAACTGATCTCCAGGCAGCAGAGACCAGTTCACCTGGAGAAAATGTCCACTTTGGAAGGTGGACTCTGTGGCATTATTCCCAACTGAAGTCCCTCCCCTCCCCAAACCCCACCCTTCCTAGGCTTCACCCCCCAAATCTCCAAGTATTTCCCAACTTGGAGCTGACAACCTGTCCGAGTTCAAATCCATGAAGCATCCTGAGGGACCTTGGACCGTTGGGTCTAACTGACACAGGCTAGTTATGGGGATAAACTAGGGAAGGGAGAATTACGTATGCAGTCCTGATCTCTTTGGTGTAGTGGTTAAGTGCGTGGACTCTAATCTGGGAGAACCGGGTTTGTTTCCCCACTCCTCCACTTGCACTTGGCTGGATGGTCTTGGGCAAGCCATAGGTCTGATAAGAGCTGTCCTTGAAAAAGAGCAGTTTCTGTCAAGAGCTCTCTCAGCCCCACCTACCTCACAGGGTGTCTGTTGTGGGGAGGGGAAGGGAAAGGAGTTTGTAAGCCGCTCTGAGACACCTTTGGGTAGTGAAGGGCGGGGTATAAATCCAATCTCCTCCTCCTCCTTCTTCTTCGCGGAGTGAAAATGGGATATACAGACATTGAATGTCTCTCTTCATCCTGATATATTTTATTTATATCCCACCTTTTACCCCAATGGGAACCCAGAGCCACTTACACCGTTCTCCTTTCTTCCATTTTGTCTTCACAACAACCCTGCGAGGTAGGTTAGACTGAGTTAGAGTGACTGGCCCAAGGACACTCAGTGAAGTTCCATGGCAGAGTGAGGAATCGAACCTGGATTTCTCAGCAGTTTAACCATTACACCACACTGGCCCACATACGTGACTGATGTCTGAAAACTGTCAGTTCTAGCTATTAAGTGTCTTTAGCTTGCATGGAAATATTTTTTTAGAAAAGTCATCTGACACTTTATCTGTCTGCACTGAAACTGACTGACCTAATCAAGAGTATGTTTAAACGGAACCTAGAAAAACACTCCCTGATTTTTCACTCTTTAACTTCTGTTACTGAATCTGAAGCCTTTTAAGATACTAGAAGGTGGTTGTTGAGCTCCCCCCCCCCCTTTATTAGTAGTGTCTGCTTCTATTTCTCAGTGTCTGCCAACCAGCTCTCATAAGTACCTCTGCATGAAATATGAATTTTCCAAGCTCAGTTTAAGTGGTTTCTCACACTTCTGTTGGATCCACAGAGGGACAAACCGCTGTGTGTTTATACTGATGTGCTTACTCCAGCGTCTCGAGGCAGGCTCTGTATTCAATATTTTACTGCTGCCGCTGGGCTAAGCCAGCTAGGAATACACAAACCTAGTTAGTCCTTGGGCTCTTTGGTGTGTGTGTGTGTTTAAAAAAATTCACTGTCTTTCTCCCATCCGTTTTGCAGCCCGGTTCAAGAGGCAAAATGTAAGATGAGAAGGGTAATGAAAGCTTCCTAAATTGTTTGAAAATGCTGTCATTTAACGCATGTATAGTGTGCGCGTGTGTTACCCTGTGATATATGGAAAGACTTAGGCTAGATGGGTAACAAATCAGTGGAATTATGGCATCCATTCTATAATAATATTTACAGCGCCCCTCTCCATATAGTGCTTTAACTCTAATAAGCATGGTTAATCTGTAACCTAGTAATAAAGCTCTGCTCAGAGTGGACCTGTTGAATCTCTTGGTTTTATTAGGATGGAGATGGCAATTTATGCTTCTGCCCCGCCCTTCCAAACTCTTTTGTAGCTTTCAGTTCTTTCTTTGATCAAGCGCAATGTGGAGGCATTTTCTTGCTGTCTTCCTACAACCTTTTCTCTCTCTCCCCTGACCTACCTGCAATTAAATGCCAAGGATGAATTTTATTTATTTACTCTGCCTTTCTCCTCAGTACAGATCTGCGGGCCAGAACCGGCCCATCTAGGGCTCTTATCCAGCCTGCAAGCAGCGATTTCCTTTATTGCCAGATGACAGAGGCTGTGGACTATATCCCTGTATACGGTCCCAGTGCTAATGCCTAATGGGCGGTGGAAGCGGGAAGGTGGGCATCAGGGAGATACTGTAAGGAAATACTGTAAGAGCGCTAATGTTTTAAGCATGTTTGTAGTTTGAGTAAAAAATAATATTGTTAATTGGGTTTGCCTGTGTCCCTTATAAAGTTTACGTCTCCGGTACCGGGCATTGCATTTTCTGGCACACATGACCCGGCCTGACAAAGTGACATTTATGTCCGATCCGGCCCTCGTAACATACATACATACATACATACATACATACATACATACTTCTCCTCTCTTCCATTTTATTCTCAAATCAGCCTCTGTGCAGTAGGTTGAACTAACATTGTAACCAGGGGTCTTGTTGTAGAAAAAGAGCTGCCGGAGCTCATTAGCATAACTCATTAGTATAACTTATTTGCATATGCCACGCCCCCTGACATCACCGGAAGTGACAGAAGGCCACACCCCCTGACATCACCGGAAGTGTGTCAGAAGGCCCGGCTACTTACCCTCCTGCTTCATCCTCATTCCCAAACGGAATGAGGATCGAAGCAGAGGGCGGGGTAAAGAAGGGGGCGGGGCTTCACCACGTGACCGCCCCGCCCCCTAGAGGTTCTCTTCCGGAGCTCCGTACCTGAGAGCTCCCCCCCGACTAGAGCCCTGATTGTAACTATCAGCCCAAGATCACCCAACAAGCTTCCATGGCAGAGTAGGGATTCAAACCTGGATCTCTCAGATTGTAGCCTGCCACACCCCAGAAATAGATATTGTGAACATGAATTCATATAAGTCATTTATACTGCTTGATCTCTTGATGTTTGACTCTCAGGTGAATGTGCTAATATAGTCTCCAGTTATGTGAAGTATCGTTTTTGAATTGTTCTTTCTCTGAATAATCTGTGGTTCCTCGTTCACACATTGCAAGTCAGTGAACGTGCGTGTCTGGATTGGCCTTAAGGAACATCTTGGGTATTGCGTTTGCTGCAACGACCAGGGCAGTGTTAAACCTGGTTGTGAACTGGATTGCATCTGGGTTGTGGCTATGGCTTTGTTCAAGCAGAAACCGCTGGATGCAAGGAGCCCCCTGTTTGGAGGGGGTGGGGAGAGCGGCTCCCTTTCTCCCAAACTTTACTTAAACCTCATGGAAATACAGAAGAAGCTCTACTCCAATGGTACCTAGCATGGTGCCCCCCCGTCACCTTTCCTGGCCACCCGCCAAGTGTTTTTGGAAAGTGGGCGGGGCCAGGTGGGGCTGTTGCCCAGCGAGGCTTCTGGAGATATGATTGGCTGTGCAGATTTTTGAAAAGGTTGTTTTGGCAGCAGCTGCTACCGCAGCATAAGGCGCTTCACTGTGCGACTGGAGGCAATGTGTGGCAGCCATTTGATGGCTGGCTGGCTGGCTGTGCCTCCTCCAGCAGCCATTTTGTGGCAACCGGTTTCGGTTGTGCCCACCCACACGGACAGAATCACAAAGGTGCCTCTCTGCTCAAAAAGACTGCGGACCCTTTCTCTGCTCCATCCGGAGCAGAAGCTGTTAACCTTGCAATCGAAGGTGTCATATCTTTGTAATGAATCAGTCAAAAATGTAATTTAAAAAACCCTAAAGGCCTCAGAGTAGTTAGATGAAGCTACTCATCCTTCACCATCTTGTCACCTCTACTGCTGTATCCTGGTAGGTGACTGGATGGCTTAACTGTAGCAATGACTGCTTAGAGCAGGGGTGTCAGACATAAGGCCCGGGGGCCGGAACCGGCCCATCCAGGGCTCTTACCCGGCCTGCAAGCAACTGGCGTGAGGGAGGGAAGGCAGGAGGCTGCTGGGGATAGGGAGTGGGCAAGCAAGCATATGTGATCAAGTGCGCGTGGTCAAAGCTGTCAAGAAATAGAAAGGAAATGACTGGGGCAGGGCTATGAGGCGGAGGTAAAATAGTGTGTGGGGGGGAAATGGCAGCAAAGGTGGAGAAAGAGGAGGTGTGGTGTTTTTTCCTTCCCACCTCCTCTGACCGCACCTCAGTGAGGATTGGAGAAGCTACTACATGGGGGGGGGGGCAGAGCCTGTGTCCTTTATAAAGTTTATATTTCCAGTACCTGGCATTACATTTTCACACATGGCTTGGCCCGATAAAGTAACATTTATGTCAGATCTGGCCCTCGTAACAAATGAGTTCGACACCCCTGGCTTAGAGCTTCTGGGTTCTCTGATAACTTCACTATAGGAGAGGCCTCCACAGAGCAGTATCCTTATTTCCACAATCTCATTTGTTTGTGTAAAAAGGTATTTATCTCTCCGGAAGGCGTAAATCACTGAGCCATTGGTAAGCCAGCCCTGCTTCTCTTAAAGTCAAGGACTGAACATACACTCCCAAGAAAAGGGGGGGGGGGGGGGGAGGGACAGAAATAGTCTGCTCTCACTCAAAATAAGCCTCTAGATAAGCGCTCAAGAGTTCAGAGTGTACTCCAAACAATGCCACTTGAAAAGGGAGAAAAACCAGTTCTGCATCCAGAATTAAATGGACACAGGAATTTTGGCTTTTAATGGTAATCTTTTGCCCTGAGATGAGTAGCGAATATTGTACCTGGATGTTCCTGTTAAGGGCTTTTCAGACACCCAGTGCAATCCTATGCATATGAATCCCAGAAGTAAGTCCCTTTTTTATTCAGTGGGATTTAACTACTCCTTAAGCATGTCATAGTGTAACACAGTTGTAGTTTGCTGTAAATCAGCGTACCAACTGCTAGCGGTCCACATCGGGCGAGGAGCAGAATTCTGAATGATTATTGGTGGTCCAGAGAGGTGTAACAGGATCAGTGCAGGCAAGACAGCTACAGCTGCACCCCGACAGAGCCCTCTATGCCGTGTTGCAGACCAGACGACATGCTGGGTATTCCTTGGTGGTCGTGGAAACTGCCGACAAGTCACAGCTGACTTAGGGGCAACCCTGTGTGGTTTTCAAGGCAAAAGATGTACAGAGGTGATTTGCCATTGCCTGTCTCGGTGTAGCAGCCCTTGTCTTCCTTGGTGGTCTTCCAAGTTCTAACCAGGGGTGACCCTGCTTAGCTTCTGAGATCGGACGAGATTGGTGCTGGTTGGGCCATCTAGCTCAGGACCGGGTATTTCTTGTGTGTGTGTGTTAAATGCCATCAAATCGCTGACCTACGAGGATCCTATGAATTAATGTCCTCCGAAACGTTCTGCCATTAACAGCCTTGCTTAGGTCTTGCAAACTGAGGGCCTTTGTGGCTTCCTTGACTGGGTCTTGACATGTTGACATGTTGGGTCTTCTCTTATCCTGCCACCTTCCACTTTTCCTAGCATTGTTGTCTTTTCCAGTGACTCTTGTCTTCTCCTAATGTGACCGAAGTATGATACCCTCAGTTTAGTCCTTCCTTGGGGACATCTATATCACTAGTTAAGTACTGGTTAAGTACTGCTTCAGGAGCTGCGGTGGCTCAAGTGGTTAAGATGCTGAACTGCAGGCTGTGGAAGGTCAGTAGTTCAGCAGTTCGAGACCCGAGTGTGCTGCATGATGGAGTGAGCTCCCGTCTCTAGTTCCAGCTCCTGCCAACCTAGCAGTTCGAAAGCAAGAAATTGCAAGTAGATCAATAGGTACCACTTCGGTGGGAAGGTAACAGCGTTCCGTGCACCTTGGTGTTTAGTCACGCCGGCCACATGACCATGGAAACTTCTTCGGACAGCGCTGGCTCTTCGGCTTTGAAACGGAGATGAGCACCGCTACCCTAGAGTCGGATTCGACTGGCTTTCGAGCAAGGGAACCTTTAAGTACTGCTTCTGTATCGAAGTGCTGAAACAATTATAAGGGTGTATTAACTATGCTAGGAATAAATTCCTCTGGTTAAGAATACACCAAAAATTGTATCTCCCTCTGCAGGGGGAGAAACAGGAAGCAAAGGATTAATGTACAGGTTGCTCAGTAGCATCATCATGTCCCCCTGTATTGATAGCACTGTTATAATTGTTAGATGGATTCACTGGTATAGCCAGTCATCTGTATCCTATTGTAGCAGAGTGCACAAGGCGTACACGCACCAGAAGCTTCTCTTTGTTCTGTGCAAAGTTACACAGAGCTACTTGTCAATTTCAAACTAATAAAGAGTTCTTTATTTAGGGAACTCCATTCTAGATAGTAAAGGTGAGGGACAGAAATAGAATCTAACTAAACTACCTATGATGGATGCAGATACAGAGATGCATGTCCAGTATCCATGGTGCCAAAGTTCCATGGTGCCAAAGCAACGTGCCTCCTTCTGTGTGAGTGAGAGAAGTGTGAACAGAAGGAAGACAATTTCCCAGAGAGTATCAGTCTGCACATAAAAGGGGTAGAGGCAGAACAGTAAACAGGAAGGAAACCCACAGTTTGCCTGTCTATCGAAATTACTCTTTTGTAACCCCTCTCCCCCGGGCTGAGGGCAAGAGACAGCGTCTGGTCCTTTTATTCCAACAATAATTGCTTTTCAACACTAGATAACAAATGCTGTTAAACTACTTTTAAAAAATCAGCACAATCTTGATTATATCTAAGAACCACCGAACTTTGAATTTTGCTTGTAATTCTGCCTCTGCCCCCAGCGGCAAGAACAGTTGTGTAACTCAGTGTTGCTGAGGTTACAGATACTGTCCAGTAGGTGCTCAGGGTGCTGGGGCAGCCACATTCTGCATGGCAATTCCTAGAGCAATAGAGATGCTAGCTCTATTTTGTAGACTCCTGAACATCCAAAGAGTAATTTGTTGTACTGCAAACTGGTCAAAGATGGGTCTACTCTGTCCACTGCTTACGTCCCCCTTCTCCAGGGACGCTTGCATTGTTGACAGATGCCATGGTCCCCCTAGATAGCAACCTTATCAGTACTGAAGGCCATTCTGTGTAATTTGTGTGATTCCTGCTTGCTTTTTCTGCCTGTCTCTAAATGAAAATTGAACCATTACGCTGAAGTGTGTTACGCTTGGCACAGTTTTTTTTATGCAAACAAAGAGATTAGCCATAAAGTTTAATGCCGTTGTCTGAGCCAAGTTGCTGCTCTGGAAGTGTTTTAATTATTGCAAATACAGTTGAAGTACAAACTTCCCAGAAGTGTGGCCCATATGTTTGTACCTCTGAAGTATCTTGTTCTTTGTTTTTGTAAACATCTTTTGAGTTAATGGATTTCATTTTGTTTTAATGTTTACATCACACTATCTCCTAAGTTAGGAACCAGATTCCGTACAGTGTGATCTATTCTATGCCCGACCATGTTGAAGGGTTTAGGAAATATTTCTTGGAAACAAAATATTTATAAATCTGGTTCACTGTTTTGGTTCACAAGTTTTAGTTCTTCGTTACGTATAAATATATTTGTCATCCAAATGCCCATTCATCCAATGGGCTCTAATGCATTTTGTTGTCACTTGCATTTTTTAAACACTTACATCTATTTAAAGTATTTTGTGCTCATTTCGTACGGTAGAGATCAGTGCTCCCTCTAAGCTGCGGAGTCTTATGAGCAAAAATTCTACTTTGTGAGCTACTAGCATTGAAGTTGTGAGCGAGCAATTTGGCTAATGTATACATTAGTTTGCTCTAGAGCCATCCTTCCTGAGCTAAGACCAAAATGTGTGAGTCGGAGGCTAAAAAACTGTAAGCTAGCTCACACTAACTCTGCTTAGAGGGAACACTGGTGGAGATAGGCGTTTAGTATATTCAGAATGGGACATTCAGGGTGGATTTGGGCATCATTTTCAATATGGGGCTGCAGCTAAAGACCGATACCCATCTCAGTCCCTTCCTCTACCTCTCCTGTAACATGTTGGATCACTTCTTACAACATCTCATGTCCCCACTGTGTTTCCCTGCAATAATGGGGGTTGAAGGAATGTAAAACGTGATGGTATCTGGATGCCTTTTTCCTACACAAGACTAAGGTGGGGCCATCAGGTGAACCTCAAGGGGAAGGGTGTTCCAAAGGTGAAGTGCCACCACTGGAAATACCCTATCTTTGGCCTCCACCCAGCTTAGCTTTGCAGGTGGGTGCAGAGATCATGGCATGGGAGGCAGATTGTAACTGGCAGGCTGGACAATTCAGGAGGAGACGTAACACAATAAGGATGTCAAACTAGCCGCTACTAGGACCAGGGCTTTTTCGGTGGCGGCTCCTACCTGGTGGAACGAGCTCCCAGGGAGATCCGGACCCTGCGGAATCTTGTGCAGTTCCACAGGGCCTGCAAGATGGAGCTCTTCCGCCAGGCTTTTGAGTAGGAGCCGCCGCCCCTACTATACTACCACTGCCCTGAGGTCCCGAGGAAACATCTCAGTATGGAAGAAGCCTTCTGCCGTCTTCTTGGAACTTCGGACATACGATCCGTCATCCCTAGATTATGGAAGTCACTGAGCACTTTGTTCAATTAAGATTTTTAAGATGTATTATATGTTTTTAAATTATTATGTATATTATTGTTTTATTATGGCAAGGTTGCCTTGCCTCTGTAAGCCGCCCTGAGCCCACTGGGGAGGGCGGGGTATAAATACGAAAAATTAATAAATACATAAATAAATAATTCCTGTTCAGTTGGAAATCTGCGCCTGCCAATAAACCTGATGACCCGTTTTTCTCTCTCTCAGCTTCCACCTGGCTGCCACAAAAGGGCATGGAGAATGCCTTCGGGTTATGATAAGTCACGGTGTGGATCTCACAGCACAGGATGGAGCAGGTACTCAGATTGTCTCTTTATTTTCTTCTGTTCTTCTTGGGCCTTTTCTGCGTTCAACGTGGTTTCGGTTTGTGTGTGTGTTCTTTTTGCCAGTTTGGTGTAGAGGTTAAGTGTGCGGACTCTAATCTGGGAGAACCGGGTTTGATTCCCCACTCCTCCACTTGCAGCTGCTGATGTGACCTTGGGTCAGTCACAAGCTCTGGCACAGCTGTTCCTGAAAGAGCCGTTTGTGTCAGAGCTCTCTCAGCCCCACCCACCTCACAGGGTGTCTGTTGTGGGGAGGGGAAGGGAAAGGAGTTTGGAAGCCGCTCTGAGACTCCAAGTGAAGGGCGGGGTATAAATCCTGTCTCTTCTTCTTCTTCTTAGTTACCTTATGGAGCTAACAGATAACTAATCTGTTTTACCTAGTGTTTGTTCTGACTAGCAGTGGCTGTCTAGTATCTCAGGCTGTGGAGATGGCAGAGGCTGAACCTGGAACTTTTCCACACACACACACACACACACAGCCTGCTTTCTGCCATAATGCTGTGTAGTGTTTACAGGTAGCCAAAATACACCTGGTGAGAAAGTGGGAAGTAGTTAGAAACATAGAATCACCGAATTGGCCCTACGGGCCATCTAGTCCAACCCCCTGCTCCATGCATGATCAGCCTAGAGCATCCCTGACCAGTGTTTGTCCAGCCTCTGCTCAAAGATTGCCAGTGAGGGGGAGCTCACCACATCCCTAGGCAGCTGATTCCACTGTTGCACAATAGAATCATAGAATAGAATTGCATACTCTAAGTATGCTTACCAAAGGACAAAGCAAATCTCTTCAGCTCCGGAGGTCCCCATTTTCTCTTAAAGCACTGTACAGTGTTTCTATTAAGTATAATTGTGCTTTCATAGTGCATTTCGTAATTCAAACAGTATCTGAAATTGCTGTTTATTTATTTAGGGCACAGCGCTTTACATCTTGCTGCCAAGAACAGCCACTCGGACTGCGTTAAGAGACTCCTTCAGGTGAAGTATACCTTTTGTTTCCCTTTTCTAGCACTTCCGCTCTTCCGGTATTTGCTAGCATTCTTTGTAAGTTCTCCTTCTAAAAGGCTGCTTGATTCTTGTCAGGTCTGCAGTGGAATCCTTAACATGTAGTGACTTCCTTTGTGGCCAGGAAAATGAGAATATCCTTTAAACCTTGTTGTCCACAGTGAACTTTTAACATAAGGAAAGCAGGCAGTACAGCACACATCAAGGTTGTTGCCATTAAGAGCCAGTGTCTAGTTGTCAAATGTGCTGGTATACATTCTGTACTCATAACATACATGCTCAGTCCATAATGTCTGAAGGGGGTTGACTTGGTGTGAAGCTGACCTGTAACAAGAGCAGCAGTTGCCAAACTAAAATCTTGCATTTATCATAGAAAGCATTTAAAAATATGCTAGCTAAAATAAGTTGTTGTCTGATACATAATGACATTGGACAGCATGTTTTAAATGAAGAATCTTCCTGTGTACAAGTGCGTATACTTGCATTTCTCTCGTTAATTCCCCCATGGGACTGTTTCTCGGTTGCTGTTTGTTATGGTAACTGCTTTTATGGATTAATGTGTAAATGATCTAATTTACAGAGAGCCAGTTTGGTGTAGTGGTTAAGTGTGCGGACTCTAATCTGGGAGAACCGGGTTTGATTCCCCCCTCCTCCACTTGCACCTGCTGATGTGACCTTGGGTCAGTCACAAGCTCTGGCACAGCTGTCCTTGAAAAAAAGCAGTTTGTGTCAGAGTTCTCTCAGCCCCACCCACCTCACAGGGTGTCTGTTGTGGGGAGGGGAAGGGAAAGGAGTTTGTAAACCGCTCTGAGACTCCAAGTGAAGGGCGGGGTATAAATCCAATCTCTTCTTCTTCTTCTTCATTCTAAAATATGTTTCCATTACTGTTTTCATACTTAGTGGCTCATGCCCCTGTTTTATGGTGTGTACTTGAATTTCGACAGGGTATGAGCAAACTATCCTGCTTTGAACGAGATGTGTATTAGTTGAAGAACCGCCATTTTAGTTTTGTCCCAGGCCTCTTTAAAACTCTGGGTGTCTACCCTGTGGTGTAGAGGACTGAAATGTCAGTACCCCACAGAAGAAATTCCTCCTTAATGGCAACCAACTTTGAATGGCTTTGTGTCTAATTTTCTAACTCAGTGGTCTTTTAAAATCCATCCCACAGGCTAAATGTCTACCAGAGAGCACAGATAATTCTGGGAAAACAGCTTTACACTACGCAGGTAACGTTTTTCTCTCACCCCAGTGACCGGTGTTAAAGTGCTGTATAGACGCTAAGGTCATTTCAACCCTATCGTGCGTCCCCCAAGCCTGCAGCTAGCAATGTACATGGAATCCATGCAGCCTTTTGCTTAATCCAGGCACATCCCATGCACTTATATTTTCATGCTTACCAGATGTGGGGAGCAAGCAGAAGGTAGCTTCCTCTATCTTGCCCTGGTTTGTGAGATCCCAGAAACATCTGGCTGATCACTGGAGACTGAATGATCCAGCCAGTCTTTGGTCTTGCCTTGCAAGGTGATCATTGTGGAGGGATGAAACTAATATTTGTCACATCTGATTTTCATATCAGAAGTTGCCCTTTGAACTTTCTGTCAGAAAAGTAATAATAATAATAATACCTTTTGATTTATTGATTGCTCAATCCTGCAGGGCTGCTGGCTCTGAGGAATTTACAGTTACACAGGTTTTCACAAAGGACTAACAATGATGGGGTAAGGGAGGACAACATATAATTCTTTAAATCGCACACGTTTGCAGCCGACGGGGATTTTGTTCAGCTGTAGGCTTCAGTCGTGTTCCGGGCGGCATTCATTTCGGCTTGGCTTGATGACGTTAGTTCTTCCTGGGCTGGCTTTGAGTCGTAGCGCCGCACTGCCACCGCCTGGCCGGATTGGCCCATTACAGGCTTCTTGATGCCGAAGAGGTCCTTTTCCCAGGCTTCCAAGCTGGACATTCCATTCGTCAGCTAACACCTCCCCTACGGGGGTTTAGTGTGCCCACCCTCTCTAATTAGTGGTACCCATTTTATCTACTCGCCGAAGCTTTCGAACCGCTGGGTGGATGGCGAGCTGGGGACAAGGCTGGTAGCTCACACCAGCGCAGGCTAGAACTGACAGCAACTCTGTTGAGTTCAGATGTTAACCAGAGGATAAATCCTCTGTGCCACCACTCCCCTTTTAGACAACTAATAAAAAGTAGACAACTTAGGTCAAAATATAGTCTGGAGGTATTTTCGAGAGGGGCAGCTTTGCTGTGTAATTCCCCAGTAAGTCACACATGCTAGGAGAAGCGTTATCTTTATTTATTTATTTATTTATTTGGCCATCAAGTCACAACTGGCTTATGGTGGCCCTGTAGGGTTTTCAAGGCAAAGATGTTTAGAGGTGATTTGCCAGTGCCTGCCTCTGTGTAGCGATCATGGACTTCCCTGGTGGTCTCCCATCCAAATGCTAACCAGGGCCGACCCTGCTTAGCCACCAAGATCTGATGAGACAAGGGTAGCCTGCAGTATCCAGGTCAGGGCTAAGAAACCTCATGGCCACCATTTATTTACTTGTAAAATCTGTATCTAGCCTTATAAATAATAAATGTATCCTGCCTTTCTGCCCTTACAAGGGCTACCATGATGGCTAACAATTTAAAACATACATGATAAAATTGCATTTTCAAACAATCACAGTCAATACCCCCCCTCCCAAACACACATCATTAAAGCAATTAAAAACAGAAATAAAATACATAATTACATACATACAAATACATATAAAGACATTGGTTTAGAAGGAAGGGTCATTGAAGGAATGCCAAATGAAACAAAAAAGACTTCACCCACTGGCAGAAGATGTCAACAGAAGGGGACAGATGAATCTCCCTGGGGCTTGGTGCCATGACCACGAAGACCCTTTCCTTGGTTGCCACCCCCCTAATCTCAGTAGCAGGGCCTCCAAGGATGACCACAGTGGTTGGGCAGGTTCATGGGGGGTTAGGTGATCCGTTCCCACACAGGCCTCTGAAGTAGGACTGCTGGATCAGACCAGTAGTCCCATCTGTCCACCGTCCTGTCTCACACAATGGCCAACCAGTTCCTCTGGATGGCCAACATCAGGGCATAGAGGCTGAGGCCTTCCCCTTTTGTTGCCTCCTGCCTCTGAATGTGGAGGTTCCCCTCAGTCACCACGGCTAGTAGCCGTTGATAGACTTATCCTCCATGTATCTGTCTAATCATCCTTTCAAGTTGTTTATTCCTCTGGCCATCTCTACATCCTCTGGCAGCAGATTTCACATTTTAATCACTCTCTGTGTAAGGTTGTATATCCTTTTAGCCATCCTGAACCTACTGCCCATCAGTTTCATTGGATGCCCTTGAGATCTGGTATTTTGGGAGAGGGAGAAAAAAATTCTCTTCGTCAACTCTCTCCACCCCATGCATAATTTTATACATCTCAACCATCTCCCCCCCCCTTCGTCGTCTCTTTTCTAAATGGAGAAGTCCCAGGCTCTTCAGCCTTTCCTCACAGGGAAGGTGCTACGACCCCCTAATCATCTTGGTTGCCCTCCTCTGCACTTTTACTCAGACGTGAGATCCACTGAGTTCAGTGGGAGCTTACTCCCAAGTAGGTTTATGGCACTAGTCATATGTGTTTGTCCCTGTTGACATTCTGAATCCAAAGCTAAATCCACGCATCCTCTTTATTTATTTGATCTTGGAGTTGGAAGGGACAGCCAGGGTCATCTAGTCCAACCCCCAGCCAGTGCAGGAACCACAATTATTATATCCCCAGCAAGTCATTTCAGAGGTAACTGGGTGGTTTTCAGAACAATGTAACCCCCCCCCCCCCCCGGGACTGACTAGGAGCATAGGATTCTGATCTCACTACAGATGCTGATTTTCTGCCCGTCATCATTTCCCCTCTGCTCAGATCAAGCTGATTACAGTATGCACTGTACCTTTGAATCCTTTAGAAGCATTCTTCACAACACCCCTCCCACCTTCTTACTGAGATATAAAGACTCAGATCTCCATTCCTACACGTATCTGAGGAAGGAAACTTTTCTCTCTCAAAAGCTTATACCCTGAAAATCTTGATGGTCTCTAAGTTGCTACTGGACTCGAATCTGTCTCCTGAGTAGTAGGTATCCAATCAGTACTTAAAAACCTCCAACAAGACTTTTAAGTGGAAAGCTAGTCGCAGTGAGGCTGATAAAACGGAACAAAGGCTATGGCAAATAAAATGCAAGTCCATGGTCAGGCAGGCAAAAAGGGAATATGAGGAGCATATAGCAAAAAACGTAAAAACCAACAATAAAACTTTCTTCAAATACATTAGAAGCAGGAAACCAGCCAGGGAGGCAGTGGGGCCCTTGGACGACCAAGGGGTAAAAGGAGTACTGAAGGATGATAGGGAAATGGCTGAGAAGCTAAATGCATTTTTTGCCTCCGTCTTCACTGTGGAAGATGAGAAGTGCTTGTCCACTCCAGAACCGCTGATTTCGGGAGGGGTGTTGAAAGACCTGAGTCAGATTGAAATGACGAGAGAGGAAGTCCTAAAACTGATAGACAACTTAAAAACTGATAAATCACCAGGCCCAGATGGCATACATCCGAGAGTTCTGAAAGAACTCAAATGTGAACTTGTGGATCTCCTTACAAAAATATGTAATCTTCCTTAAAATCTGCCTCCATTCCTGGGGACTGGAAGGTAGCTAATGTCACGCCGATCTTTAAAAAGGGTTCCAGAGGAGATCCGGGAAATTACAGGCCAGTCAGTCTGATGTCGATACCGGGTAAATTGGTGGAAACCATGATTAAGGAAAGAATTAGTAGGCACATAGATGAACAAAACCTATTGAGGCAGACTCAGCATGGTTTCTGTAAGGGAAGATCTTGTCTCACCAACCTGTTAGTGTTCTTTGAGGGGGTGAACAAACATGTGGACAAGGGGGATCCAATAGATATTGCTTACCTTGACTTCCAGAAAGCTTTTGATAAAGTTCCTCATCAAAGGCTCCTAAGTAAGCTCAAA
>NW_015165285.1:404411-429183 GCF_001447785.1 Gekko japonicus
GAATGATAAAAGGGTTGGAACACTTTCCCTATGAGGAAAGGTTAAAGTGCTTAGGGCTCTTTAGCTTGGAGAAACGATGACTGAGGGGTGACATGATCGAGGTTTATAAGATTATGCATGGGAAAGAGCAGGTAGAGAAAGAGGTACTTTTCTCCCTTTCTCACAATACAAGAACTCGTGGGCACTCCATGAAACTGCAGAGCGGTCGGGTTAGAACGGATAAAAGGAAGTACTTCTTCACCCAAAGAGTGATTAACACATGGAATTCACTGCCACAGGAAGTGGTGGCGGCTACAAGCATGGACGGCTTCAAAAGGGAATTAGATAAGCATATGGAGCAGAGGTCCATCAGTGGCTATTAGGTGCCATCAGGAGATCCACATTAACACATGGAATTCACTGCCACAGGAAGTGGTGGTGGCTACAAGCATGGACAGCTTCAAAAGGGAATTAGATAAGCATATGGAGCAGAAGTCCATCAGTGGTTATTAGCCACAAGGTATAGATAGGGGCTCTGGGGCAAGTGATTCTCTGTCTTCTTGGTGCTTGGTGGACCTCCTGATGGCACCTGGTATTTCTGGCCACTGTGACACAGAGTGTTGGACTGGATGGGCCTTTGGCCTGATCCAACATTGGCTTCTCTTATGTTCTTATGACTTTCTCAGCTCTGCTTGGCTCTTCTGGACATGCCATCTTGCATTGTTGATATGAAAAGGGAGAGCAAGCCATTCCCCAGTGTAAATTCTTGCAGTGCTCATGTTTATCAAATGCTGCTGCTGAAATAAATTACGTTCTCACTTTGGTAGTCTGACATTTAACGTCACAGTCTTGGAATATTCAGGTTTTAAATATTCAGCTGCTTTGAAATTTGAATTTTGTCCTCTGCGATCCGGGTTTTTGGCAAGGCAAGCCAGAACTCCATGAAGATAAACTATTGCAAAGTGGAAATCTGGACACCCAACATGCAGTTGTTGACACTGAAAAAGTCCAGTGCACATTGAGTTGCCAGCACTGGGTGGGGAAATACCTGGAGATTTCAGGGGGTGGAGCCTGGGGAGGGCGGGGTTTCGGGAGGGGAGGGACCTCAGCAGGGTCCAATGTCACAGAGTCCACCCTCCAAAGCAGCCATTTTTTCCAGGGGAACTGATCTCGGTTGCCTGGAGATCAATTGTAATAATGGGAGACCTCCAGGCCCCACCTGGAGGTTGGCAGCTCTAAGTGCTTGGGATTTGGGTTTTTTATGATTTTGAATTTAGAGAATTTCCAGTTACTGGCAGTTCTGTTGCTGAGATTGTTTTGGAATTCTAAATACTGCAGAACAGTAGCTGTCCTTGTGAACGATAAAGCATCTTGTACAAAGAAATCACAGCTGTATGAAGCCTGATTTTACATGTCATAGGGAGACCATATTACAGAAGTGTCTTCTAATTGTCAAACCTTTTTATTTTTCCTCCCTTAAAGCTGCATGTGGCTGCCTTCAAATTGCTCAACTCCTGTGTGAACACAAGTGTCCAATTAATGTCAAAGATGCGGTATGTAACCATTTTTTGATGGATAACTCCTTACTCCCACTGCCCAAGCTGTTACAATATTAATCACTGAGCTTCACTTAAGAAGTAAAATAAGCCGTTCCTACGCTGGGCAAGTTTCTTCCTTCTCTTCTGCCGGTGTCCCAGTTAATGTGCCTAGCATTTGAAAGAGAAATCTTTGTAAACCCCTGTTTGAGATGAGTGGGAGAGCCAGTTACAACTCCATGCAGTCTGAGTAAACTGAGTTGAATGCCCCATGGCTTGTAGGATTTTGGTCCCTGATTATCCTCTTGTTCAAGTGATCGAGAGTTATGTGTGGTGGAGCTTTTAAAATTAAATTAAGAGCATCCAAAGTATTGTAAGGATGTAGCCAATGTTCCCTCTAAGCTATGGAGTCCTGTGAGCAAAAATTGCACCTTGTGAGCTACTGGCATTAAAGTTGTGAGCAGGTGATTTGGCTACTGCATAAATTAGTTTGCTCTGGAGCCATCCTTCATGAGCTAAGGCAAAAATATGTGAGCCGGAGGCTAAAAAACTGCGAGCTAGCTCACACTGACTCAGCTTAGAGGGAACACTGGATGTAGCTTAGATCCATGGATCAATGGTGCCTGGTATACTGTGGGATAATGTGTTTGGCTGTATATATATCACAGAGTGGCTACATGTGGTGTAATATTCCACTGCACGTTAGGCTTTAATGTATCCACTGTAGGAGACTGCATGTACGGAAGGGGTTGTAAACCGGGGGTGGAGCATATGCTTTTATAAATTTTAATAAATTTTATTAAATAAATATATAACAATTGATACAGAGAGTCCCAAACAATACAAACTATTTAACATTAATAATATTCTTGGTATTCTATTTAGTATATTTATCTAAAACTTAACTAATTAACACTCTTAACATGTTTTCTAATAATACAGTTGGGTTAGCAACCATCTTGTATAAATGTAAGAATTTTGAGTTCAACTAGCTAATATTTATTGATCAAAATTAAAACATACTCTAAATCTGGGGTTTATAGAATAAACACTTCAGATGAAACTGTATAATCTCCCTTATAAATAAAAGCCGAATGGTGGTTGCTGTTCTCTAGAACATTCCACATGCTCCAAAATCAATTCGCTCTCTGATCTGTCATTCAGAGGGTCTCCCTATCCACTGGCTGCTTTGCCTGAGTCCTGCCTCCAACATTCTAAACATTTTGCTGTTCCTCTCCCCCCCATAGCCAGTCAGAACACAGAGGTTATTTGCATATGCAGCCTCATTGGCCTTTGCCTCGGAACACAGAGGTCGTTTGCATATGCGACTTGATTGGCTTTTGCCTCTAACATTCTAAACAGTTTGCTCTTCTGAGGTAAAATGTGTCCAATCTCCAGGTGAGGGCTGGAGATCACTCAGAATTACAACTGCTTTCCAGATGTCAGAGATCAGTTCCCCTGGAGAAAATGGTGGGCTCTATATCCTTATATGCTGCTGAGGTGGCCCCCGTATGACAGCCAATGTGACGTAGTAGTCAGGGCTTCAGAGCACGGGAGAAGCTGCAAGTGTGTGGGGGGGTGGAAAGCTGAAGAGTGAGGGGGAAATAAAGGTAGGTTGATGATTGGCTGGGAAGGAGATAGGGTTGCCAACTCCATGTGGGAAATTCCTGGAGATGTGAGGGATGGAGCCTGGAGAAGGTGAGGTTTCAGGAGGTGTGGGACCTCGGACAGGTACAAAGTCATAGACTCCACCCTCCAAACTAACTATTCCCTTCTGGGGAACCATCGTTGCCAATCTCCAGGTGAGGACTGGAGATAACTCAAAATTACAACTGTTCTTTAGGTAGCAGAGATCAGTTCCTCTGGAGAAAATGGTGGACTCCGTGTCATTATACCCTGCTGAGGTCGCCACAGCAAATTGACACTGAGTGTCCAAGGCCGAGGCACCCGCCCAGAGCCTCTTTCTTATGACCGGAAACCATTTCTCAGCAAAAGTTGATTGCTAGTTTTTTATGTTCAAGTTGTAACAGTCTATTTGTGATTTTTTCCCTAAAATATAGCAGTCCCATATCTTAGACATCCATAACGAAACTGAAGGCACCAATTTGTTCTTCCACTTTGATGCTATCGCTGTCTTTGCGGCAGTTAATAATGTGACAAAGTCTTTCGTATTTGTGGAATTGGAATATCTTCCCATAGATTAAACAGTATCAGCTCAGGTTGTAAAGGTTCACTTTGGGTTTGCCATGGTTCTGTAGAACACGTGAAGCTGCCTGATACTGAATCAGACCATAGGTCCATCCTACTGCTACACAAGGGTTACATTTCCCTGAGCTGCAGTGAGCATCTCTTGAAACTAACCTTTTAAAGGCTGCTGAACATCCATGAGTTCAATAGAATCCTTTCATTTCCCCCCTGCCCTAGGATGGGAACATACCTTTGCTGCTTGCAGTACAAAATGGTCATGTCGAAGTATGCAAATACCTTCTGGAACATGGAGTGGACATGAATTCCAGAGACAAAAATGGAAGGTACAGCTACCCTAACTTCTTTCTGTATTCTCAAAGTACTTTTGTGTTCACCAGAACTGTGGGTCTGTTTCACTAGAGAAATTAACATTCTGTAGGTGAGGTTCCGAAAGATCAGAGAGAGCTCAGGAGAAATTGTGTAACCCTCGCTTGTGTGAGTGTAATTAATTTTGCAAAGAAAGAGTTCTGTTTGCATTCTGTTGGATATGTACAGGGGTTGTCAGTTTGTTTTTCAAGTACCAATGTGGTACACATTTAATTAAAACTAATTTTCTTGCTTATATTTATTAGCTCGAGGGTTACAGAGACAGCTACGCATGAAATAACATCTGCTGTTTTCCTGATGAATTTCGGAGAACAGAGTTTATAGTGCTTGTGACATCCAAGGCAGAATTCAATAAGCTTGTCCAAATCATGCATTTTTGATATCTTCATACTTTGCAATTTTGCAAGCATTCTCTACACTTCTTCCTGTCAGAGGCAGTGAAGTACAGAATGCCAAACTTTATTAGTACAGGCACCTGGAAAGTTACAGTATTCAAAAAATATAAGTCTTATATATAAGTAATATAAGAGACTACATATGGTCATACCAAGATCTTGCCCATTCTCTCTACCTTGGAGGCCGGCTGAAGTCTATCTGTGCACACAGAGTTTGCAAAGAGCATCTTGCATATAGTCTTGAATTGTGCCTTTGTTAAATTATGTACATTCTGGGACGTGACTGTACAATTTGGGCCTATGTGTTGTGCCCTTTACACAGTTGTGGACATCTGGTAGATTGCCCCGTAATAAGCTCATCAGCTCTGGGCTTGAGAGGTGGGAGAATAGAAACACATCAAGTGGTAAAGGCAGGGCTATTTTTGGGCAGGAACGCACAGGAACGGACTTCCGGCTGGCTCCCAAGTTGGCCACGCCCAGCAGGAACTCATTAGCATAATAGGCCACACCCAACAGCAGGAACTCATTAGGATTGGCTACATTAGGGAGGTGTGGCCTAACATGGAAAGGAGTTCCTGCTACCAAAAAAAGCCCTGGGTTTGGACAACAAACAAGGTAAACAGAATAAGAAGCAAAAGATGGGTGTGGCTGGATGACCACACTTCTGCTAACATGGGGGTGTGGCCTAATATGCTCATGAGCTGTGTTGTCAGGGGTGTGGCCTAATATGCTAATGAGTTTCTGCTGTTGGATGTGGCCTATTATGCTAATGAGTTCCTGCTGGGCTTTTTCTACAGAACAAGCCCTGGGTAAAGGAATGCTACGTACGCCACTGAGGATTTTTGCGTGGCCTGTGGAGCATGCACACAAAAGCTTGAATAAACCTTTGTTGGTCTTTAAAGGTGCCACTGGACTCAAACTTTGTTCTGCTGCTTCAGACCAACGGGGCTGCCCCACCTGGATATATCTCGATGACCAGTGACACACAAGAGAGCTGTGCTCACTCTGGGATCCCTGAATCGCATGGCTCTGATACCCACTGCATGCCTGTCTCTGAGCTTCAGCTCTTCTTGGGCTGCAGTCTTGGTGGCTGGCATTTATTTAGTACATTTTTCCTGCCCTTTCTCCACGGGACTCAGGGTGGTATGCATCATCCTTCCCCTCCATTTTATCCCTGCCATAACCCTGCAAGGTAGGTTAGGCTGAGAGAGACTGGCCCAGGGTCAACGAGGAGCCTCGTGGCAGACTGGGGATTAGAACTTGGGTCTCCCAGATCCTAGTCCAACACTGCTGTGGCTGGTCCTGTCCGTTCTTCATGAGCCTTGACCCGTAAGCAGGGCTATTTTTGGGCAGGAACGCACAGGAACGGAGTTCCGGCTGGCTTCAGACTTGGCCATGCCCACTACAGCCAAAACCTCTGCGTGCGTGGCTACAGAGGGAAGGACTGGAGAGTGACCCCATCCCAGCGACTCCGAGGTGGGTGGGCCAGGGGGGCCTGGAAGTTTAAACTGCCTTTCCTACCCTCCAAGGGCTGGCTTGCCCAGGCTCCCCGCAGTTGGCATGGGGTGTGCCCTAATATGCTAATGAGGTGTGTTGTCAAGGGTGTGGCCTAATATGCAAAATGATCTATGCTGTCAGGGTGCGGCCTCTTATGCTAATGAGTTCCTGCTGGGCTTTTTCTACAAAAAAAGCCCTGCCCGTAAGCATTTAATACGCACCAAATAAGAGTCTTCACAGCGTGCCTAAATGAGTCAGTCTGGTCCCAGGCCTTCAGTGCTGGATTAGTTCATTCTGTTCTTACCTGATGCTGCAGGGATCCCCTTTGTATTGTGAGAGTCTGTGGCTCAATGGGTAGAGCACATACTTTGCATACAGAAGGTCCTGGTACCAAGCCTGTTGTTATCTTCAGGTAAAAGATCATGTGTAGAAAGTGCTTGTGAGATTCGAGAGCACTGTCGCCAATCAAAATAAATATTGTTCTGAGGTCGATAGTCTCCTGGTCTCAGAGGGTAGCTGTGTGGGCATGCAGTTGGTCCCCACAAAGGGAGCTTTGACTCTCAAAAGCTTATGCCCTGAGATTCTTGTTGGTCTCTTAGGTGCTATTGAACTCAAATCTAACTGTGCTCATGGTCTGACCCTGTATAGGCTCCTAGGTTCATATGGTAGAACCCGAGTAATCAGAATGTCATTTGCTGTCAAATATGCCTCCTTCACACTTGCAGCCAGTTTGGTGTAGTGGTTAAGTGCGCGGACTCTAATCTGGGGAAACCGGGTTTGATTCCCCACTCCTCCACTTGCACCTGGCTGGATGACCTTGGGCAAGCCGTAGCTCTGATAAGAGCTGTTCTTGAAAAAGAGCAGTTTCTGTCAAGAGTTCTCTCAGCCCCACCTACCTCACAGGGTGTCTGTTGTGGGGAGGGGAAGGGAAAGCCGCTCTGAGACACCTTTGGGTAGTGAAGGGCGGGGTATAAATCCAATCTCCTCCTCCTCCTCCTCCTCCCCCCTTCTCCTCCTCCTCCTCCTCCTCTTTCCTTTTCCTCTTCTCCCCCCCCCCCAGTGGCAGAACAGAGGGTGAGAAATCATGTAGTTGTTGGCACATGTGACCGTAGTTCAGTTTGTCATTTGCTGTTGAACCTGGAGGCACTAGTCCTGCGTGAACACAAATGAGCCCTGCTAGCACATTACTTTTCATGATCGTGGTGTCTCTCTCCCTCCTTTCTAGAACCAGTCTGATGCTGGCCTGTGAAGGTGGAAACCTGAGCATTGTGGATGTCCTGGTCAGGAAAGGGGCAGACATGAACTTGGTGGATGCACTTGGACACAATGCCCTGCATTACTCCAAAGTCTCTGAAAACACGGGAATCCAGAACCTACTTCAGTCAAAAATTGTTCAAGATGCTGGTATGTCTAAGACAGTCTTCCTTAAACTGTGCTGTGTGTCCCCAAAAATGGTCCAAAGAGGCATCCTGAGATTTCCTGCTGGGCCCATCCCACTTAGAATCCTAGAATCCCGGAGTTGGAAGGGGCCCTGCAGGCCATCTAGTCCAACCCCCGGCTCAGTGCAGGATCAGACTAAACCACCCCTGACAAGTGTTTCTCCAGCCACTGCTTAAAGACTGCCAGTGAGGGGGAGCTTAACAACTTCCCAGGCAGCCGATTCCACTGTTGCACAACTCTGACTGTCAAAAAGATTTTCCTAATATCCAGCCGGTACCTTCCCGCCCTTCATTTAAACCCATTATTGTGAGTCCCATCCTCTGCTGCCAACAGGAACGGCTCCCTGCCCTCCTCTAAGGGACAGCCCTTCAAATACTTAAAGAGAGTAATCATGTCCCCACTCAACCTCCTCTTCTCCAGACTGAACATTCTCAAGTCCCCCTCAGCCTTTCCTCATAGGGCCTGGTCTCCAGGCCCCCGATCACCCTCATCCCTCTCCTCTGCACCTTCTCCATTCGGTCCACATCCTTTTTGAAGTGAGACCTCCAGAACTGCACACAATACTCCAGTGCGGCCTGACCAGTGCACTGTACATTGAATCTATCTCCTTCCACTCAGAGTGGAACTGTGATGCTGAGCTGAGGACATGGTACAGTCTTTGTGGAGCTATGGTGGTGGAAAGTGCCGTCAAGTTGCAGCAGACGTCTGGTGGCCCTGTAAGGTGGTTGGCCATTGCCTGCCTCTGCAAAGCAACCCTGGACTTCTCGGTGGTCTCCCATCCAAGTACTAACCATGGCTGACCCTGCTTAGCTTCCAAGATCTGATGAGATTGGGCTAGCCTGGCCCATTCCAGGTCAGCATTATGTCAGCTTGGGAGGAGCTACAGCACCTCAGATATCCATACAAGTGATAGCATATATAGAGAACGCCTTCCTATCAAAATCTGGTGGCGTATGTGAAATCAGTGTACCATCAAGAAGCATAAATTGTAACTGGTGGTTGGGTTGTCAACCTAGTGTTTTCTATGGCTGTAAATGTGCTTTTTTTTTTGCCCGGACCTGGATAGCCCAGGCGAGCCCGATCTTATCAGATCTCGGAAGCTAAGCAGGGTCGGCCCTTATTAGTATTTGGATGGGAGACCACCCAGGAAGTCCAGGGTTGCTACACAGGGGCAGGCAATGGCAAACTCCCTCTGTTCCCATTCTGCCTTGAAAACCCTACGGGGTTGGCATAAGTTGGTAGCAGCTTGACGGCGCTTTCTGCTGCCCCCAAATGTGCTTCGTTTGGATCAACATTCTGCTGGGTTTCAAATAATCTTGAGCCTAGGATCTCAAGGGCATGAACCTCAGGCACAGAGACGATGGCTCCTGTCATTCCTATAAAATGCAGTGTTTTCTTTCTCTTCTGCAGATATCAAGTCGCCAGCAAAGCCAAAGCAGGTAAAAAGAATCACCTCCAGATATGCTTCATCGTTTAGTTATAATTTGTTGTTATATGTTTGGGGGGACGTTTCTAAGCACTTGTCATTATAAATATTTGCCTTAGTTCATTTTCAGGGTCTTGAGAAGCATTTTCAGCTCTATTAAACGCTTCCACTGTTTCCTATAATTTTTAAATTGCGTCTGGAGGGAGTGTGTGCTGGAGGATGGATGTATTCCTCCGTCTCAAACCCAGGGGTTGGAATGACCATACTAGTTGTAGAGACTCGGCTAATTAAAGCCCAAGACTGGTAGAACTTGCTTGTGGTTGCTGTGCTGAAGAATGCAAGCTTCCGGATCAGGTGGATCCACCACTGGCTTTTTAGTGTGCATTCCACATTATCAGACATCCACCCACTTAAGGAGCCAGGTGGTTACAATGAAGTGTGAGCTATCATTCCCACGACTGAAGACTATTTGACAATCCAAGGGACTTTCCCCCCTCATAGGTATAGATTTGCAAATACAAAGGTAGCTATCTTGCTTGCCTGCCTACAATAGTCTGCGACTCTTCCTTTGAGTCCTTAAAAACTGTTCTCTCCTCTCATGGAGATATTGGTGAACCAAGTTAACCATGCAGTGTATTTGTATTTCGTGACCTGCACTCCTAGATCCAGGAGTAAACCTGCCTTACATTTAGCTAGAGAATACTGTTCACTTCCGATCTAAGACCACTCATCCAAACTGCGCAGCAACATGACATTCAGAATCCCTTCCACATCACAGCAAAGACGTCTAGCATAAATACGTTACTGTTGGCTGTATCATTCGTTGTCTTTGAACTGAATCCACGTGAAACTGCCTTACACTGAGTTAGACCCTTAGACTGTCAAGGTCAACATAGTCTGCTCTGATTGGCAGTGTCTCTCCGGGGTCTCAGATAGAGGTCTTTCACACTGCATACTACCTGTTCCTTTTAACTGGAGTTCGAACTTGGGAGCATCACGGCCCCTTCCCTGTTGTGCAGAAACAATGTGTGAATTTCTTTAAGGCCATAAGCTATTGTGCCAAAGCCACCAGCGAGTGAGAGGGTGCAGTGCTCGACTAGTTCATCCCCTTACAGAATTAATTGACACGGTGGCTTGCATTTATACACAGCCAAATGGGAAACCTTCCTCTCTTCCAGTAGAAGGAAGGCTTCAAACTTGGCGAAGCGGAGTGGTCGGATCCAAGCCACTGTGACGTCTGAAATACTTGATCAACTTTCATTGGTCTTAGGGACTTTGTTGGCAAAAGCAAGAGCTCATGGAGTGTGGAAGCAGTTTCCTTAGAGGTCCAAGCTTTTTATTTTGTTTTTTTAAAAAGCAACAACTCGTAAGATGTGTGCGAAAGATGATCATATTGAGAAACTTGACGTGAGCAGCCAATTGGACGTAAAAATTGTGAATCATCTCTCTAAAACTTGTGAATCATCCCTCTGTTATGCCAAGTGTTCCTCAGTTTTGGGGATTTTCAACAGCGATAGAAATCTGTTGAAGATCAGAGGACAGCAGGCAGCAGAGGAGAAGGAAAGGTGGGTGACGCAGGGGTTCAGCCATCACAGGCCGTCTTTTAGTGCCACGTTTTGCAAAACATAAGCTGGGGAGGGAGGGTTGCGGCCAAGGGAGCCTAAACGTTCTAGAATGTGGGAGAGCTTCCCTGTGAATAGAGAGGGGGGGGCAGGGAAAGAGCTTTTCTGGTGTGCCTTGAAAAAGTTTCTGGCACTGCGCAGGAAGATTAACAAACTGCTTGGTGCTGCGAATAGCCATGCCTTTGAGAACTCCTGCTAAGTAGGGAAACTGTGCTTAGCTTCTATTCACTAAATCTAATTGTGCTGCAGCATGTGTTGCGAATGGCAGCAGGATGAGCTCATGGTTTTTAACATGTGTTAATATCTCTGCACGGATCAAGATGGGTGGCCGTATTAGTCCGTCTGTAGCAGCGGAAAAGAGCGAGGGTCCAGTAGCGCCTTAAAGACCCACAAAATCTGTGGCAGGGGATGATCTTCCGTGAGTCACTGCCCGTGCCTTCAGATATCTGACTGGACTCTTCTCTCTTCTATCTCTGCACAGGAACCTCCTTGGTTGAGATGAGGCATGAATGGTTTTGAAAGGGGGGGAGGGAAGTCCTGTCTTTTTGTTTTGTTCCCCCCTTAAGAATAACACGTGATAACTGCAGAGCTTACTAACCAAACTAACAAGACCTCCCTTTTTTATGGCCCTGTGACCCTTCCAGCATGACCAAGCCTCTAGGTTAAGTTCAGAAAGAAGTGGAACGCCAAAAAAACGCAAAGCCCCTCCACCACCTCCTGTCAGCCCTATCCAGGTAAAGCTCACGTCCCTCTTGAACACATGGCTATGTATAGGATGGGGAGGGGCGAAGGAATGTCCTGCCGAGAATGGATCCAGTTAAATTTTGCTGCACGCAAACCTCCTTGTTATATCTGTGTGTGTGTCTCATGTATCCTGAGTGTTATTCTTGTAAGGATTAAAATAGGGTGTCCTGTTGGAATCCCTACAGCAATTATGCTTCACTCGAAAGCTGTCGGAAGCCAGACAGCCTCCTAAGTTTAGAGCCAAAGAGCTAGTAAAGACGGAGCATTTTCGTCAGATGCGGCCTTGTCTGTCAACGAGTGGCTTTAAATTCCCATCTGCAAAGGCACAGCGTTGTCTGCGGGGAGAAGCAGCATCTTGACTAGAAGGTTAAACCGAGGCATTAGTCGGACGACTGTTTCTTTGGACTGCCCGACTGCTGCCGGGAAAAGACAGTGGCTGACTAGGCTGGCTTTTCTGCAGTAACGGGGAATGATGGCTTGTGCTACCAAGAGCCAGTCTGCATCCCTAAAATTCATCCGTCTTTTCCAGCTCAGTGATCTGTCCTCTCCGCATTCCACGACTTCCACCCCAGTACCTGGGAAAGGCCAGCCGTTTTTTGTTGAGCAGGGATCCAAGGTACGTTTTTTAGTCTCAGTTCTGGTTGTGGATATGGTTGAGTCAGAAGGTAACCATTTTGGTCTGCCGTAGAACAGCTGGATTCCTGTCCAGTGGCACCATTAGAGACCAACAAGGTTTTTTGGATACAAGTTTTCAAAAGTCAAAATTTCCTTCATTGGATATGAAAACTTTGTTGCTCTCTAAGGTACTACTGAACTCAAGCCAGTTTGGTGTACTGGTTAGGAGCATGGACTCCAATCTGGGAGAACCAGGTTTGATTCCTCACGCCTCCACATGCAGCTGCTGGTGTGACCTTGGGTCAGTCATAACTTCTCTCAGAGCTGTTCTCTCAAGGGCAGTTCTCAAAAGAGCTCTCTCGGCCCCACCTACCTCACAGGGTGTCTGTTGTGGGGAGGGGAGGGGAAAGGGATTGTAAGCTGCTCTGAGACTCCTTCATGTAGTGAAGGGCGGGGTATAAATCCAATCTCTTCTCTCTCTTTTTCTTCTTTCTCAATCTAGCTGAAATATGGCAAAGTTATTTATTGGGTTTACTGTGTTATGATAAGGGGCAATTTCCCCCCCCCCCCCGTCCGCTCACCCATGGAGGCTGGCAGGCTGGCTGGCGCACTCGTGTTCTCGTTCTCTCTCTCTCTCTCTCTCTCTCTCTCCAACGTACACAACCTTTTGAATTAAGAAAAATTCTCACACACAAATCTAATTTCCACATAGTAGAACCTTATCTGATTCTTTTTTTTTTTTAGTTTTAAAACCGCTTACAGATAGATCTTGGAAATGTTAAGACAGCTGTTCCCTACGAATTAGGACTGCGAACCTGAATATTGTGTGTGCAAACTTCTTATCGAGAGGTTTTTTTAAAAGAAAGGCTTTTATCTCCCCCAGAAAAGAAAAGGCAAAAAAACCTGAAATATGTACGGCTTAAATGTTTGTGAGGAATGAGTTACGACAACGAAGAAGAAATGGCAATTATGTAGACTAGTTCTTTAAAAATTGACTACTCGAAAAAAGCTGCAGTTGATCAAGTATTGGTGGCCAGTTGAAACCAGTGAGGCCCAGTTTGTGAGGCTGAGAGTTAAGGAGACCCTTGTTTCCTTTATGAGGCTGCGTTGGTTCTGGATACTGCAGGGAATGAAGTGGAAAGCTAAAGGCAGCTCTGCCTCTGAAATAGGATTGCTCTCGCTGTTTTTGTCCCTTAAGCTGCAAGTTACCCTATAGATTTTATTTATTTCTTTACACTATTTATAGTCCCCCTTTCAGAGTGAGGGCAATGCAATCAACCGGGGGGGGGGGGGGGGATTCAGGATTTGTGTTGTAGAACCGACCAGAAATACAAAAAACAGAACCGAAGCAAAGCATTAATGTGGCACATTGAATTGTGCAAAATTACATAGTAGGATCCAACTTACAGCAAACTGTACACGGTAGTATAGACCAAGTAAGTCTGTGAATCGTTTTGTACAGTGCTGCCCTATTGCCTGCGTACAAAAGTCCTCTTGAACAATGCAGTTTTGCAGAGTTTGCAGAAAGCCAGGAAGGGGGGGGGCTTCCTGACCTCCTCAGGTGGGCCGCTCCACAAGGTGGGGGCCCCAACAGAGAGGGCACACGTATGGACAGTTGTTGATTTTGCCCATTTGCCGGGGGGGGGCACCTGTAGGAGGCCTTGCTCAGATGAGCAAAGCTGACATGGCGGAGCATAGGGGGAGAGGGGGTCTTGCAGATAGGAGGGTCCCAGGCCTGTGAAGGGCCTTGCATGTGATAGCCAGTACTTTAAACTGAGCCCAGTAACAGATGGGCAGCCAGTGGAGCGGCTGCAGAATGGGAGTCACATGCCTGCTCCATCTGGCTTCCGATAACAGCTGAGCTGCAGCATTCTGCACCAACTGGAGCTTCCAAATTGATTTTGAGGGGAGGCCAGTGTACAGTGCATTACAGCAGTTGAGTCTGGATGTCACCGTGGCATGGCTCCAGGTGGCCAGGTCAGCCATATCGAGGTAAGGGGACATTTTTTGAGCTAGGCTGAGTTGGAAGAAGACCCTTTTTGCAACTGCATTAACGTGCCTCTCCAGCAGTAATGTTGGGTCCAGTGTAACTCTGAGGCTCTTAACTGCGTGGGCAAGGGTCAGCTGAACCCCACAGAAAGTGAGGAGCATTGTGTCTTTTAAGACCTCCACCTTCCCAGCCAGCATTACTTTTGTCTTTCTAGGATTTAGTTTCAATTTGTTCACTCAGGCATTTAACCACAACAGCAAGTCATCGATTTAGGAGCTCTACCGTATCACCGGGAGATTTGATAAGGATAGGGATGGATGGATGGATGGATGGATGGATAGATGATAGATAGATGATAGATGGTAGATAGATGGTAGATAGATAGATGGTAGATAGATAATTAGATAGATAGATAATTAGAGAGAGAGACCCAAATATAGATGATTTGGCCTAAGGGCTTTGCATAGTGATTTCAGAGCATAGGGGATAAGATTGTGCCTTGTGGCATCCCACAGGATAGATCCCACATTGATAATTGCTCTCCAATGTCAATTCTTTGGGTCAGGTCTGTGAGGAATGATTTGAACCAGTCCAGGTGCACCACCCCGATGCCCACTTCTGCCCCCAAGTGCCTCAACAAGACGGCAGGGTTCACTGTGTCAAAGGCAGCAGATAAATCCAATAGGAGCAACAAGGATGCCTGACCTGTGTCTACATTTAGACGGAGGTTGTCAACTAAAGCCAGCAGAGCTGTCTCTATCCCATACGCTGGTCTGAAGACAGACTGAAAAGGGTCTAGGGCAGATGAGTTAACCAAGAAGACCTGAAGCTGGTCTCCTACTGTCCTCTCAGTCACTTTGTCCAGGAAGAACAGATTAGAGACGGGGTGATAATTGGCAACATCATTTTTCTGTAGGGGTGGGGTTTTTTAAAAGCAGTGGACAGATAACCACCTCTTTGAGTGGCCGTAGGAAGGTGCCCTGAGTTAGTGATTGATTTACAGTAGATACCGAGGGTTTGTTGATGTGCTGTTTACAGGATTTTAGAAGCCAGGATGGGCAAGGATCCAGGGCACAAACAGTCGCCTTCATAAATCCCAGGAGCTTTGTCAGCATCCATCGTGGAAACTGGGTCAAAAGGGTCCATATTTCCCCGTAACTCACAAAGGCACCTGCATAGAAAGTCAAATGATATGCAGTTATTTAAATTGAATCAGCCCTTTAATGAATTACTAAACTACAATAATCTGTAATTGCGGTGTCAACTGGATTGTATCATTCACTCCTCCCAAGGAGACTTTCCTGTTTTGCAAATGTTTCCCTCAGTAGAAATTGGCCTCCTTCGTCAACTTCACTCTTTTGTGCCTGTGTGTTTCAGCAAGAAGAGAACAGTGCAGTTCATGGGGACAGAAAGGACAGAATGAGCGTGAGCCCTACAGGTAAGGGGGAAGAAAGAGGCTGCGTTCGAATTCTTCTGTGGCCAACCTGCTCCATTCCCTTCCATCAGCTGGTTACTAGAAGCTGAAACCTCCACTACCATTTGGCATCCTGAGCTTTTGTGAGCAACAGCCTACTTGATCAGGTGCAAAAACAAATTCCAGGGGGAAGGGGGTGGTGGGTAAGGCAGTGGAGAGAAGTTCATGGGATTCCTTGACTTCCACCATATACAGCCAGGGGCAATGCTCCCTCTAAGCTGTGGAGTCTTGTGAGCAAAAATTCTACTTTGTGAGCTACTGGCATTATAGTTGTGACTGAGCGATTTGGCTAATGCATACATTAGTTTGGTCTGAATCCACCCTTCCTGAGCTAAGACAAAAATGTGTGAGCCAAAGGCTAAAAAACGGTGGGCTAGCTCACACTAACTCAGCTTAGAGGGAACACTGGCCAGGGGTGGTCTTAGAGATTCCGGATCCCTGGGCAAAATTCAAGGAATCACTGGGGCAAAATCTGGTTCTATATCTTAGTTATAATGCTGTGGTGTTCTCTCTGTGATTCATGGAAAAGCCACATTCCGTTTACTGTCCATAAGGTGAGCCACATGACTGCTGCATGCCCTGTGTGCCACCCCGCTAAGCCCTCTCTTACAATAATACAAGATGGAGCCATTAATATGAAATATTTAGCTATAGCCTTTTTAATTACCAGAGTTCTTCTGTGTATCTCTCTTCTCTCCCCCCCCCCCCCCCCACACACACTGTTGAGCCTTAGCCAGCCCTTGTTATCTGGAGAGATGAGCTTTTCTGTTTTTTGGCTTCGAAGTTTTGATGCTGATATTTTTGGAATTTTATACTTATTTATATTGGGTTTAAGTTACATTAGCCGTTATATGGAGTTTAACTTGTTTTAAATCATATTATTCTATATGGTTGTTGGCTGTACCAGAGCCAGTTTGGTGTAGTGGTTAAGTGTGTGGATTCTAATCTGGGAGAACCAGGTTTGATTCCCCACTCCTCCACTTGTACCTGCTGGATGACCTTGGGCACGCCTTAGTTCCGTCAGAGCTGTCCTTGAAAGAGCAGTTTCTGTCAGAGCTCTCTCCGCCCCACCTACCTCACAGGGTGTCTGTTGTGGGGAGGGGAAGGGAAAGGAGATTGTAAGCCACTCTGAGACTCCTCTGGGTAGTGAAGGGTGGGGCATATATCCAATCTCCTCCTCCTCCTCCTATCTCAAGTTGCTTTTGCTGTGGGAGAGATGGGATATACATCTGAAAAATAAACGAGCAAGAGCGTATTCTCTGTCTTCTGGCTCTCTCCTCAGCAAGGGGCCCAGCAGCTCAGGTGGGAGGGGGAGATTGCCTGGGTCTCTGGAAGAGAGCAAGTTGGCCGTGGAGAGAAAGGGGATTAAAAACACCATCCCCCCACTGTGCCCAGCCTGCTCTCTTTCTCCCTGAGTGGCTCTCCTATCTGCAGCTGGCTTTCTCGCTGCCCAACAGCTGGGAGGAGAGTGTGGAGGCTGCACGGAAGAGCTCGGGGTTATTGGAGAGGGTGGGCGCTTTAGTTCCACCCTTTGCACAAGGCCCATGGCCCAGGGAGGCTGGCATCTTACCCATCCTCCAGTCCCTCTGGCAGCAGCTGTTTCAAGGTAGTAATCACCTGCCAAACACGAGCCCTACTGGGCAATGGCCTTGCTGACATCCTTGTGACGTGCTGTGGATTCCACTCTGGGGAACAGGGAAGAGCCACAGGGGTGGCATGTTAAAGAGCCACGTGTAGTTCCCAAGCCCCACTGAGTGAGTCTCCTCACCTTAAAGTCATCGGCTCATTCTCCCCCAAAGAGCAGTTTCTGTCAGAGCTCTCTCAGCCCCACCTACCTCACGGGGTGTCTGTTATGGGGAGGGGGAGGGAAAGGAGTTTGTAAGCCACTCTGAGACTCCTCTGGGTAGTGAAGGGCAGGGTATATATCCAATCTCCTCTTCTTCTCTTCTTCTTCTAAATTAAAGGTCCAGTTGCCACTGACTAGGCTGTAGTAGAAACAAGAGCAGATTCTAGACTTCAAGCCAGTTTTATTGACAACATTTTTGTCTTGCTCCTCTTCTGAGGATCTCAGTGCAGCGTACATGGTCCTCCCCACCCCATTTTATCCTCACAACAGCCATGAAATAAATCAGACTAAAAGCAAGTGGCTGAGTGAGGATTTGTACCAGAGTGTCCCCAGTCTAACCATTACCTTCCACCGGCTCAAAAATGACCCTGTTCGCCCTGACCTGGATAGCCCAGGCAAGCCCCATCTCATCAGATCTCAGAAGCTAAGCAGGGTTGACTCTGGCAAGGACTTGGACGGGAGACCTCCTTGGAATACCAGAGGTGGGAGGCGGGGGCAGGCTTTATTCAGCCCCCTCTCTGAATATTCTCCAGGCCTCCAGTAGGGGTCAGTCCCCAGAGGTCACCTTGACTTCCAGGAGCACACACGCGCGCGCACACACACACGTATATATAAAACTACAAAAAAATATTTAAAATGATCCTGTTCCTTCTCCTTTCCTTTCCTTTCTCACTTATTTGTACAGGTGCCGATAGTTTACTGGATGCAAGTTCAGACGCAGACCAGCAAGAACTGTTTTTACTGTTACAAGCAAAAATTGCTACTCTGACCTTGCATAATAAGGAATTGCAAGAAAAATTGCAGGTACGTATGTATTAGAACTGGCCTCAACACACAACAAAAGGCGGTACTTGGGGGGGAAAAACAACTTTAGGCTTCAAGGTTACAAAAATACTGAGTTTTAGCCTAAAATGTGACCTGTTTGTATATCAGCATTTGAAACTTGTCTTCAGTTATTAAGCTGGTACAGTAAAAAGCTCTGTTTTCAGATGCTCATGGGGAATGGAGGTTGCTTGTCAATCAGATGTGTTGGATGCGTGTCAGGCTGCTTCCGACCTATGGCGACCTTACGAATTAATGACCTCCAAAATGATCCCATCGTTAACAGCCTTGCTCAGGTCTTGCAAACTGAGGGCCTTTGTGGCTTCCTTCATAATCCATCTCAGGTTGGTTCTTCCTCTTTTCCTGCTGCCTTCAACTGTTTCTAGCATTCTTCTCTTTTCCAGTAACTCTTACCTTCTAATATGACCAAAGTATGCTAGCCTTAGTCATTTTAGCTTCTAGGGAGCGTTCAGACGTTCTAGAGCCCACTTATTTGTCCTTTTGGCGGTCCACGGTATCCGTAAAACTCTCCTCCAACACCCCATCTCAAATGAATCCACTTTCTTCCTGTCCGCTTTCTTCATTGTCCAACCTTCATGCCCATAAACAGTAGTGGGGAATACTGTGGCATGAATTATCTTGATCTTGGTCGTCAGTGACACTTCCTTATTCTTAGGGCTCTTTTCTACCTTCTTCAGACTTGCCCTTCCCGGTCTCTCCTTCTGATTTCTGGGTTGTCGTCCCTTTTGCTTGATGATTGAGCCAAGGAATAGGAAATCTTGAACAGTTTCTATTTCTTCACCATCAACCTTGCAGCTGTGTCATTATTTTTGTCTTCTTGACGTTCAGCAGCAAATCCCGCTTTGACATTTTCTGCTTCAACCATCATCAGGAGTCATTCCAGGTCTTCACTATCTTCTTGCCGGTAATGTGATATCATCTGCATATCTCAAATTGCTAATGTTCCTTCCACCCATTTTCACTCCACCTTCATCTGACTCCAGTCCAGCTTTCGTTATGATTTGTTCTGCATATAGATTGAAGAGATGGGGAAATAAGATACATATGGAGAAACAGAATGGTTTCCAAATTGCAAAGGTGTCTGTCAACCTTTGCCAACCAGAAACCATTCTGTTTCTCCATATTCTGTCCTAACAGTAGATTCTTGTCCATATAGGTTGTACATGAAAACAATCAGGTGTGGTGGCACACCCATTTTTTTATAACCAGCCACAGCTTTTCATGATCTATACGGTCAAAAGCTTTGTTGTAATCTATGAAACACAAGCTGATTTTCTTCTGAAATTCTCTTGTATGTTCCAGTAACCAACATAAATTTACATTATGATCTCTGGTTTCTCTTCCTTTTCTGAATCCAGCTTGAACATCTGGCATTACTTGTTCCCTATATGTTAACAGCCTTTGTTGTAAGATTTTGAGCATCATTTTACAAGCATGAGAAATTAATGTGATGGTTTGATAGCTGCTGCAGTGTTTGGCTCTCCTTTTTTCAGAAGTGGAATGTGAATTGAATGTTTCCAATCTGTGGGACATTGTTTTGTTTACTATATTTGTTGGCATATTCTTGTTAAGATTTTGATGGTCTCTGTGTGGCTTCTATTGATATCCCATCTACTCTTGGTGATTTGTGTCTCCCAGTTGCTTTCAGTGCAGCTTTCACTTCACTTTTTAAAACTGTGTGTTCTTCTAAAGTTTCTTCTTGGAAAGAATCTATCATTACTTTTATCTTGTCTGTATAGTTCTTCAGTATATTGTTCCCATCTTTTCTTTATTTTGTCCTGTTCAGTTAATGTATTTCATATGTTGATCTTTCAGCATGCCTAACTGCACTTTACATTTCCCTTTGATTTCTTGAATCTCGTGGAACATATCTCTTGTTCTTCCTTTATTGTTATTCTCTTCTGTTTCTTTACACTGGGTATCATAGTTCTCTAGCTGTTTAATTTTCACTTAACCAATTTACAGCAGTTTGGTGTAGTGGTTAAGTGCGCGGACTCTAATCTGGGAGAACCAGGTTTGATTCCCCACTCCTCCACTTGCACCTGGCTGGATGACCTTGGGCGAGCCATAGTTCTGATAAGAGCTGTTCTTGAAAAAGAGCAGTTTCTGTCAAGAGCTCTCTCAGCCCCACCCACCTCACAGGGTGTTTGTTGTGGGGAGGGGAAGGGAAAGGAGTTTGTAAGCCGCTCTGAGACACCTTTGGGTAGTGAAGGGCGGGGTATAAATCCAATCTCTTCTACCTCTCTCTTCTATATGAAGTTGCTGGAATGCTGCATTTAGAGTTCTATTTCTGTCACCTTTACTTTTGCTTCTCATCCGTCTTTAGCAATTTTAAGAACTTCATGAGTCTTCCATTGAGGCTTTTCATTTCTTTTGGTTACAGGACCAGAGGTCCATCAGTGGCTATTAGCTAGCACATATAGATGGAGCACTATGTCTGGGGCAGTGATGCTCTGTATTCTTGGCGCTTGGGATGGGGGGGGGGACAACAGTGGGAAGGCTTCTGGGGTTCTGACCCCACTAGTGGACTTTCTGATGGCACCTGGGTTTTGGCCACTGTTTGACACAGAGTGTTGGACTGAATGGGCCACTGGCCTGATCCAGTGTGGCTTCTCTTTGTGCATTCTTCCTTGATAATATCTCTGGTTTCAACCCATAGTTCTTCTGGTTCACATTCACTTGAACTTAGTTATGCAAATCTGTTCTTTGTGTGGTCTTTAAACTCTTGTTGAAGGTGGGACTTTACACACACAAAAACTCCCCTCAAATGTCAAGGTGACAGAGATACTGAGTTTTAGCCTCAAATGAGACTCGTTTTTATATCTGCGTTTGAATTTTTTTCCTCATCGCTTATTAAGTCGATGCAGCTAACGCTTTGCTACCTGGCACTCATGGTGAATGGGGGAAGGCACCGGGGGGGGGGGGGGGGTGCGGTGGCTGAGGGGGAGAAGCTTGTCCCACAGGAGATGCTAGATGACTGAGTGTTCTGGATTATCAAATGCTGGATAACCAACCTTTTACTTCTATTTGACATTCTCAGTTTTGAGGATTGGGGTGAGGGGTAGTTCTTTACAAAAAAAATAACAACCCTCTTTTATCTTCCAACAGATTAGTTCAAAATTGTCTAACTGCCCTTTTGGCTTTTAAGTGCATTTAGAAATAGTGTTCCTGAACAACTTTTTCATGGGCGTTTTTACAGAGAAAGGCATGTCTCAGGGTACCCCTGTGCGCTACTGAAAGCAGTTTCTCTTTAAAATTCAGAGCAATGGAGAGTCAAGAGTGGCATCACATTCCAGTGCCAACTTTTAAACAGCTGTCTTTGGATGAAGAGGCCTTAATTCTGGGGCAGGGAGTCGCTCTGCCCTCTCAGCTTTATGGTTCAAGCCCTCTGGGCCTACCATTCGTCACAGTCCAGAATAACTGCATTCAGATTGATACTGGAATCATACTTTTGCTGTATTAATGACCCATTGGAAATATCACCACAGCGGGTTCTTCTTTGTAGTACAAATTGCAGGGAACTGTTTTCTGTACAGTGTGCACACCAACAAGGTGTTTTATTCCATAGTAATTCCTTCAGGTATGTATACCATACATGTTTACTTTTATTCATGTGGACGCTGCCCAATCATCAGGCCAACTGTGTGAAGTATGAGAGTGCTGGACAAACAAAAGGAAGAATTCCCTTCACACACACACACACACACACACACACACACACACACACTCTCTCTCTCTCTCTCTCTCTCTCTCTCTCTCTCTCTCACACACACACACACACACACACACACACACCATTTGATTAACTTGTGCAGCTTATTGCTGCAAGGTGAAGTTGTGGTTGGTGTTAAATTTATGGTTGATGACTTCCATGAACAACTTTTTTCGTTCCTTTCCTCCAAGGAGCTGAAAGCTTTATATGCAGTCCCTCTACCTTTACAGCCTTTGTGAGATAAGTTAGAATGAAAGATAGCATATAATCTTTGCCCTTGAACCAGGTGTTAACTCTGGTTACCCTTACTCTCTAGACACGACTATGCGCCTATACTATCCATACTATGCTGGCTACCTTCTTTAAGGTCATGGATTGTTAACTGTGATAATGGAAATTAAAACCCTGCACTGTATGTGGCAAAAGGCGAATAAGAGATGGCTGTCCTGGGGCGTCTGGCTGGCTGTTTGGAAGCCAGTTGCTGGACTGGAGGGATCTTGGGTCCCCTCCAGAAAGGCAGTTCTTATATTCCTAAGTCCTTAAAGCTGCGTAACAACCAGACCTTTGAGAAACAAGGGGCTTCTAGTCCTCATGGCTTTTCTTGAGTATTTGGAACTTCTTTATCCTGTTCGAATGGAGCCATTTAATAACGCTGTTTGTTGTTCCACACAGGTGAAAGCGGCCAGAGTCGGAGACATGGATACCACACTGGATTCTTTCCATTCCACCCAAACGGATTTTGATCATTCAACAGACAGGCTAAGCGAGAGTTCGTCAGTCGTTCAGGAGTTAAGTTGCTCTTCTCCGAGCAGAAGGCAGGAGCAAGCCAGTGACAACGAAGTGAAAATTAAACAGCTAGAGAACGATCTAAAGGAAGTGCGGAAGAGACTGGACAGCTCAGAAGCAAAGAGGCGGCACCTGGAGACGCAGCTTCATTCTGGAGCTCTGGAAGTGGGCCACTTGTCAAACAGCTCGGAGATCACCGAAAACGGCTCGGACCTCAATCAGAAACTGAAAGAGACCCAGAGCAAGTACGAAGAAGCTATGAAGGAGGTCCTGAGTGTCCAGAGGCAAATGAAACTGGGCCTGGTCGCCTCGGAAAGCAAGGAGGCCGATCTGCAGGAGCTCAGAGCGACGTGTGAGGAGGTCGAGCTCCTGAAGGAAGAGGTGAGGAAAGCGCTGGAAGACGGCGGGAGACTCAAGGCAAGAGTGAGAGAGCTAGAGGCAAAACTGGAAGAGAGCGAGAACAAAATGGCCGGCACTGTGTCTGCGGAGGAGTGCGAGGAGATGAAGAACTCCTACTGCTTGGTGATCGAGAACATCAACCAAGAGAAGGCATTGCTCATTGAAAGATACAGGGAAGGCCAGGAGGAAATCAGAAGGCTGCAGGACAAGCTGAAAAGCCAGATGGAATCGGGGAGCAGCGAGGAAGGGGAGGAGATGAGGGAGGCCAAGAATAGCATGATCAACGAACTCAAGAGACAAGTCGATGAGCTTTCTCGGCTGTACGAAGAAGCCCAGGCAGAGCTGGAAGACTTCAGGAAAAGGAGCGTTCCAGAAGAGGCCAACTCGAGATCCGTACCTCTGGAGGAACATGAAAAAATGATGGAGGCCACGGTCTTGCAGAGAGAGCAAGCGGAGAGTGCACTGTTGGAGATGAGGGCTCAGTATGCCAAGGCGTTGAGCGAAGCCACTCAGCTCCAGAACCTGGTGGACGCTCAGAAGAAGAACTCTGTCTCCATCACGGAACATCTCCAGGTGGTCACCGCTCTCAGGGCCTCAGTGAAGGAATTGGGAGAAGAGATAAGCAGGCTCAGAGAGCTGCTGCTTCTCAAGGAGAGCGAGGTGCAGCGTCTGCAGAGGGAGCTGTTGGAAGAAGAGGCGGCGGTGTGTGAAGCTATGGTGCCCAGGGCTCTCTATGAAGAGCTGCGGTCTTCGACGGAAGGGGAAGTCAACAACTTATCATCTAACCTGAAGGACTTGATGAGCGAGAGGGAGCGCTTGTCTGCAGACCTCTCCCAGCTGAGGAAAGAATTCGTGCAAGTGAAAGGGGAGAAAGAGAGCCTCCGTGCTCTCCTCGAAGCCAAGGAACAAGAAATCAAAGGGCTGCTTCAGCAGTACCAGCAAGCCCAAGAAGACCTGCTTGAAATGAAAAGGGCCTCAGAGAGTTCCTCCAAAACAGAAGAGGACAAAGACAGAAAGGTTGGTGGGATGTGGTTCCTTAAGAGCGGGCGTGGCCGTCTTGATGGACCGATTCAGGTGGGTGGCTGTGCTGGTCTGAAGCGACAGAACAAAGTTCCAGCCCAGCGGCACCTTTAAGAACAACCAAGTTCAATGCACACGAAAACTTATACCCAGAATTAAACTTTGTTGGTCTTAAAGGCGCCGCTGGACTGGAACTTTGGTCCACTGGTGGACCGAGAGTCAGATCTGTCACCATCCCACCCCCGCAACCCTAAGTAAGTTGTATCTGACTGCTGCAGACCCTAGGGGGGGAAAGGAGGAATGAGGCACAAGAGAGAGTAGTTTGACCTTTTGGATCCCAACATGTTTGCAGTGAGCTTTGTCAGGGGATCTCAATCAAAAACTTCTCTAACTCTCACTCTGGACAAAGGCAATCGACCCTCCCAGATTTGATTGAAGAATGTGGCAAAAATTTGTCCAGTGCCTCTTAAAACACATGCAGTCCTCAACTAGAAAAAGTTAAGAGTCCAGTGGCACCTTTAAGACCAACAAAGTTCTATTCAAGATGTGAGCTTTCGTGTGCACACACACTTTGTTGGTCTTAAAGGCGCCTGACTGGACTCTAGACTTTATTCTATTGCTTCAGACCAACACAGCTGCTCACCTTGAGCAGTCTTTTAATGTCAAGTTTTTCTTCTGGATTTTGTGTGTGTAACACAGACAAGTACAAATTAATACACAATGCAGTACAGGGCTTTTTTTGTAGAAAAAGTCCAGCAGGAACTCATTAGCATAATAGGCCACACCCAACAGCAGAAACTCATTCGCATATTAGGCCACACACCCCGACGGCACCGCTCATTAGCATATTAGGCCACACCCCCATGTTACCAGAA
>NW_015165285.1:429312-436949 GCF_001447785.1 Gekko japonicus
CTACTGCTGGGTGTGGCCTGTTATGCTAATGAGTTCCTGCTGGGTGTGGCCAACTTGGGAGCCAGCCGGAACTCCGTTCCTGTGCGGTCCTGCCCAAAAAAAGCCCTGATGCAGTCCATGTGGAATCAGACCACTGGTCCATCTGGCTGTTATCTGTAGGCTCTCTGTGGCTTGAAGCAGAGAAAGATCTTTCCAACCTGCTACCTGAAATAATTGTAACTGGAGATGCCAGAGACTGAGGCACCTTCTGTATGCAAAGCAGGTATTCTGTCTTTGGACTGCAGCCCCCTCCCCTGCTTGAAGACTGTGTGCCCTATAATGGTGACACACTTAACTGCTAGATACAATGATGGGTTCTTCTTCCTCCTCCTTTTTAAATGAGACCAACTTTTCTTTTTCTTCTCTTACCAGATAAACGACATGTCTAAGGAAGTTTCTAAATTAAAGGAAGCGTTGAACAGCCTCTCCCAGCTTTCCTACTCAACTGGTACACCCAAAAGGCAAAGCCAGCAGCTGGAACTGCTGCAACAGCAAGTCAAACAGCTGCAAAACCAGCTCACTGTAAGTTAATCAGCTTCTTGGCTCTGCAGATAAGCCGCTTGTATGTATCTCCCACTTGGCTGTTGCAATCCTTCCGCATAGTGAAAGTGGGGACTGAAGTTTTCCCCAGACCCTTCAGAAAGCATCAGGCAGTATTTGCTGTGATTCTTCAGGGAAGGAGGTCAGTGAAGGCCAAGGAGGGACTAGAAGTTAGAGAGTCATACTAGGATCTGGGAAGCCCATGTTTGACTCCCCACTTGACAAGAGAAGCTCTCTGGGTGACCTCAGGCCGGATACCCACTCTCAGCCTAACCTACCTCACAGGGTGTTTGTTGTGAGGATAAAGAAGAAGAGGAGATTGGATTTATACGCTGCCCTTCACTTGGAGTCTCAGAGCGGTTTACAAACTCCTTTCCCTCCCCCTCCCCACAACAGACACCCTGTGAGGTAGGTGGGGCTGAGAGAGCTAATCAAACCCGGTTCTTGCAGATTAGACCACTAGACCACACTGGCATAAAGTGGAGGAGAAGAGAACAATGTACACTGATTTGGAGATACATGGGGTATAAATGAAGTACATAACTAAACAGATACCCTTAAGATCTGGTCCTCTTCGTGCACTACTGAGGTCATTCCACTGTGCATAAGAAACATGTCCTCTTCTTTCTAGTGGGCAGGGGTTGTCGTGTATGAGCAGGGCACTCTGCAGTAACCTCCTTAGCCCCTCTTTTTTTTTCTTTTCTTTAAGAGGGCAAGAAATGCCTGGGCCAGTCATCCATGCAGTTGGGCGTCTGGCTCATGTGCCTGGTGCAAGAGAAGAGCAGACCAGTTCTCCGTGGCGGCGTGAAGCTGCTCATAATAAGTGCACTGGGGCATAATAATCCAGTAGTGGCATTTCCCATAGAGGAGGAGTTGTTGTGGCATCTGTCTGTCTTCCTAGAGAGTAAAGATCTGTCCCATGGCTGGCTTCTGAAGACCCACCCAACCCGCTCCCCAAAGAAGAACCAGGAAATAAGTTGTGCTTCTTTTAATAATTTGGCTGCACCTCCTTGGCAAGAACCCGCCCCTCCTTTGGAGACTAGTCTTGTCTGGATCTCAAGTGGCAATGAAGAATATATTTGTTTTTAAATCAGTTTGGAGGCTCACATGCAGAATTCACTTAACTCTGAACTGCCAGATTGCTTAAGTCACGATAGTTTTAACCATAGGTAGGCCATGCAGCCAAGCCGCTGTCACTGCAGTGGAATCTGGTGTCCTTGCATGGCATCAGCACCCGATTTCACCATTTCCCCGTGTTCTCTGCTTTCAAAATTGAGACCTAACCCAGGACTGAAGTACATAATTGTGCTGCAGCCACATGCATCCACAACTGGATGTGCCCCCTTTCCATTGCAAAGAACGTCACAGAGAACAGGTTGATGGGTTCGTCACCCTCTCCCCAAATACCACATTTACCCCCTTCCCCATGCATAGATCCACATCCCCTTGAGGTGGGGGGGGGAAGCAGCTGAGAAGGAAGCTTTTTTGGGGGGGGGAAGCAGACGGTAAGGAAAGACTGAGTCCCTCCCGCCCTTTCTCCCAAGGGGAATTTTTAGCTGCCTTGAGATGGTGGTGATAAAACAGGATAGCAATATTCTAAATAGCCAAATGGAGGAGGGGGCTTTGGTCTGTGGTTATGTGACCCTCATGCTTGGTTTGACTCATTGCACTCTTGCCATTAATGATTGATTTATTCATTTGTTTATTTCTTCAAATTTATACCCCGCCCTCCCCGCCAAGACAGGCTTATGGCGACCCTGTGAATCACTGTCCTCCAAAACGTCCTATTGTCCTATCATTATCAGCCTTGCTCATGTCTTGCAAACGGAGGGCCTTTGTGGCTTCCTTGATTGGGTCAGTCCCATCTCTTGTTGGGTCTTCCTCTTTTCCTGCCGCCTTCCACTCTCCCTAGCATTGTGGTCTTTTCCAATGAGTCTTGCCTTCTCATAATGTGACCCAAATACAGGGGTTTGATCCAGGGGTCATTTCGTAGAAAAAGAGGTACAGGAGCTCATTAGCATAACTCATTTGCATATGCCACGCCCCCTGACATCATCAGAAGTGTGTCAGAAGGCAACGCCCACTGCTCAGGCTCCACTGGACTGTTGGATTGCTAGCTATTGGGGGGGACATGCAGATCTGTCCTCACAGAGGAGAGAGAGCTTGTACCTGAATAAAACTTGGTCTTAAAGGTGCCACTAGACTGTTTTGGACCGGGGGGCTGGGGGGGGGGCTCTGTAACTTACCTAGCTGCTTCTTGCTCTGACTGAGGGCTGCTGGGAGCAGGGGGTGGGGCTCGTTGCATGTGCCCGCCCCCTGGGCTCTTTACTGCCGGAGCTCCACTCCTGTGTGCTCCTGCAGGAAATGACCCCTGGATTGATCATTTTGGCCATGTTGAATGGATCGTTGCTGTGTTCTTGAGTAGAGCTGATGGGTCTTCCTTTTCTACACCCCAGATTCAGGGGGAAATCTGTGCTGCCCACTTTCTTTTCATGAGTTTGCATGTCCAGTGGGGTAGTCCTTCTCAGGTTTGGACACTGTGAAGTCTATTTATTAGAAGTTTGGAATGTGGAGGGACATAGAGAGGACTAAAAATTCGGACACAGTTTGGTGTCGTTGTTAGGTGCGTGGACTCTAATCTGGGAGAACCGGGTTTGATTCCCCACTCCTCCACTTGCACCTGGCTGGATGGCCTTGGGCAAGCCGTGGTTCTGATAAGAGCTGTTCTCTCAAGAGCTCTCTGAGCCCCGCCTACCTCACAGGGTGTCTGTTGTGGGGAGGGGAAGGGGAAGGAGTTTGTAAACCGCTCGGAGACACCTTTGGGTAGTGAAGGGCGGGGTATAAATCCAATCTCTTCTTCTCTCCTTCTATAGTCTGTTTTTTCACACCCTCATAGATGCTGCAGTATTTATTGGAAGTTTTTGTTCTTTAGTAAAAGAAAAGTTCAGCTCAATAACTGACTTTAATATAGGCTGCCAAGGCAGGCTACAGTGAGCAACTCAGTACACAGGGGAAAGCGTGAAGCTGGAAAAGTGAGCAAGAACCATCCCTCAGTGCCTCTCCCCGTGAGGCACACTAGTATATTGTGATGGTCTGCAGCTGAGAGCAGTTTTGGGAAGCTGATCTGGGTGAAAATCAGGGTACAGGTATGTTTCAGTAAATGTAAGAAAGGAAATAAAACTGAACATGTGTCACTCTGAAATGTCAATGCATGGTTATTTATATGCATGCATGTGCCTTGACCCAGTAATATTTTTCAGGAAACCAAGAAACAACACCAGGAGATTGTATCTGTTTACCGAACACATCTGCTGTATGCTGTGCAGGTAAGAGCATTTGTGCATTTCCCAAGGATTGGTTGGCGTGCTGGATGAAAATCAGCCCTTTTCGTTTCTTTTGCAAGCATATAAAAGAAGGTAGTGTTTTAAAATGAGAGTTTATATAACTGCTCGGTCTGACTCAGAGAGCTGTTTAAATTGAAATTCAGAAAGATTTTGCAGTAGTGGCTCTTGCTCAGATGTTGCCTTTTCCAGGTTGCTGATATCTGTATTGTTGTTTTTCTCCTTCCTCTTAATCCCTTTTTAGGGCCAGATGGACGAGGATGTCCAGAAAGTGCTCAAGCAGATATTAACGATGTGCAAAAGTCAGTCACAGAAGAAGAATGAAACCGTCTTTGTCGATCCCTGATGCGCCACTGCCTCGTTTGGAGACTCGCCTTAAAATGAGATTTCATTGGCAAAAACCGCTTGCAGGGAATTGGCACCGGCCTCTGCCGCTCTTCTTACTTAATTGTTATGCCCTATGAGCTAAAAGGCCATTGTGTCTTTCCCCTCCCTCGCTTCCATAAAGTTTCCAGAATTCCATTGGGGGTGTTTCTCCGAAAATTGCCACGACTTTTTAAATCAGGGGAGGATCAGAGTCTGACCTGCAGTATTAGGAAGTGTCTGAGCGCTGCTTCCTGCACTTTCCGCTCTAGTGCATTGGTGCAAGCCACAGAAGTCCCAGGCTGCCGAGCTGCATCTGTGGATGCGGGGAAGAAGTTGCACCGTTGGGGGGTGGGGGTGGGTGGGATGGAGGCAGAGGCCGATGATGACTCAGATCCTGCTTATCAAAAGAGGGGATGAAGCTCCCTTCTGTGTATATTTACGACCCTTGGATGTTGGGTATAATAGTAGATGTAACTTCTGATTCTAATTTACCAGTGAAACCTTTTTGGGCCTTGTTACGTGAAAGGAGAAAAAAGCCAAGTTTTCTTAGGTGACCACAGTGTGTCTTTATCTTTACATGGACCATTGATACGTACCGAGCTAGGTAACATAAAGTGTAGTCGTATACTAAGATCCAGGTAAATGAACTGCTAACTCAGCTAAAACCTCAGTTTCTATGTATCCAGTAGTAGGTCAAGCTATCTATGCAAATCCTTGCAGGGCTGACGGGCGTGGAGCTCAGGAGAAGAAAAACGAACGTTCTGAATAACCACCAAGGGATCCGAACAAAACTCAAGATGTTTACAGTGAGCGCTGTCGTCTCACGGCTCCTAACCTCATTTTTGTAAAAGAACTTCTCGTCAATATATTTTTACTGGCCCTCAGATTTAGAAGTGTTTTTTGTAACTAAAGCCATTTGCTTTTTTGCTTCCCCCCCCCCCCCCCCCCCCCTTTCCCTTCTAAATGCCAATTGTTGCTGTAACGACTGGAAGTGCAGGCCGCCCTTGTATTGTCTGTGCTTCATTTCACAGGGCAGTTCGCTACATTATTTATGTAATACGAGAATGCTCCTGAAAACGATTTCTGTATCTAAAACTCACCGGTAGGGAAAAGCAGACGCTCATTACTATCTGTGTGATATATACGCACATATACCCAGGAGAAGCCCAGCACTATGAGCACATTTTAGTACAAATAATAATATTTTAATCCTGTCTCACCCGCTGTTTTTTTAATTGCAGATGTACACCGCATACCAATTTCGAAACCTGTTATCTAACCACTGTGGCCCCCTCCCCAAAGCATTGTGGGAATTGTAGATTTCAGAGGACTCCATGAATTTTTAGCCAGAAAATCCTCTCATAAAACTGAAGTTCCCAGGGCCAGTGGAAGTTTCTGGGTGTAGACACACGCTTGCAGGAGCGCTTCCATACTATAAAAAATCAGTAAAGAGAATCTAAACAGCCTTATTTAAAAGCCTTTAAGGAGGACTAAAAGTTCAGCAGAGAGTGCTAGGTACAAGCTCTCTGTTTATCAGAGCACCATGGGAGAGAACGCCTGAACCATCCACACACACACGTGCACTAAAGGGAATGACTTGTAATTGGCATATCTCTTCGCAGAGAGCGCTGGACTTAGCGCTGGTTTTACGCCTGTTGGCAGAGGTACGACTACTGCAGAAGTTTCCAGTGTTCTGTAAGTGAAGTATCCAGACATGGAGGGTCTCCAGTGCCTCAGGGTCACCGACTCGTGCACTGCCCGCCTTTTTTTCCACAACGGCCGTGCCTAAATGGATTTCAGATGACTTCTTGGGCCTTGATTTTTCTTTCTTCTCCTTGGTTTTAACTAATTCCTATTAATATTTGGACAGTATTTTGTAGTTAGACACCCTTTTTTCCTGGGGGGGAAATTGCTCCAAAGAAATGTGAAAACTTTGCAGCAGCACTTAACAAAAACAAACATTTTAAAAACAAACCTAAAGTATGCCAATAAAACGCTGCCAAGTATAAAACTTGAGGAACCATTTTGTAGGTTGCCTGACAAACAAAAAAAAAACACCTTAGCTTTTTACCTTGTTTTGTTTATATGTATTTATTACAATTATCATTGTGAGACATTGGAAATTGTACACTATAGCTTAGTGACTGTCCTTTATATGTAATTTTACAAAAGTTTCCTTATTCAACAAATAAATGGTCTTTAAAAAAAAAAAGAATGGGGTTGATGTGTGACGCTAATTTTTTTTAAAATGTTTCTTTTTGCTATCTAGATACTGAGAAGGGAGCAACAGCAGAAACAACAGGAGCCAAGTCCACACAGGGCATTAGGAGCCTCTTGAGTTCATCAGACTTGGAATGTTCTCTTTGCATACGGTTTGTTTTTCTTTGTAATGTTAGCTAGCAGATGGAGGTTCACCCGCATTCCCTCGTGTAAATACTTTATGTCAATCATGCATATAACTTTCTAGGCAAAAGATAGATGGCAGAATTCAAGAGAGGTGATTAGAGATGTAAAAAGTACTTTGAGAGCAACCTACTGGCCACTCGTCTTTACCTTTTAAGAAATGTCTTAGGGGCTCATATGAAAATGAACATATGAACCTGCCATATACAGTGTACGACTATTTATCTGTCTAGCTCTGCCAAGCAGTGGCTTTCCAGAGTTAACCAGAGAAATATACCTATTTCACAAGATAATTTAACTGAAGATGCCAGAGACTGAGTCTGTGTTTTTCTGCATACTTTCTGGAGAATCTGAAGTCCCTTTCTTTTGTCCTGAAAGTGTCTGGAAGCCATGACCAAAGAGGAACAAGCTGTATCACCAAGCCGTGGTCCCCTTCCTAAGACAATTCATGTTACATCATTACAAGACCACAGGAAGGTGATTTGCAGGCATGTTCTTATATGGCAGTGTCAATAGTTTGCCTTGTTTAATGTAAAGCAGCTTTTTAGGGCCAAAGGTGTCTTTATACTGTGACTCTTGAGTTTGTTTAAGCAGTAGTATTTATGATCAAATCTGGGACCTCATCTGTGCAAAGCCTCTGCTGTACCCCTGAGTTTTGGCTCTTTCCTAGAGAGATTACTGTATTTAAATATATTTCTCAGATTTAAGTGCCTTGCTGGAGCAGTCATCTGTCAGATGAGAGCGAATTGTTTTTATGAGCTGTGATTCTGAACAGAGCTGGGATCTCCTGCTGCACACTTTTTGAGTGCAGGCTTGTTTTATGCCTGCCAGCCAGTTATTGTTGTTATTATTTTATTAATATCATTTTATTGGATTTATAGCCTGCTCTCCTGGAACTGGTTCAACATCAATTTGTAAAACATACAGCATTCTAAAACATTAAGAAAT
>NW_015165285.1:437271-437449 GCF_001447785.1 Gekko japonicus
TTCCAGCAGGCTGGAGCCAGCGTTGAAAAGGCCCTGGCTCTGGTTGAGGACAGCCGGACGCTCTTTAGGCCAGGAACCACCAGCAGCAGATTTTGACCACTGGAGCGTAATGTTCTTTGGAGGGCTGCCACTGGGTGAAAAGAGGAGAATTTGTGAAACAGCCAGGGCTTTTTGCAAG
>NW_015165285.1:438024-470869 GCF_001447785.1 Gekko japonicus
ATAGTTAATAAGAGGGTTTTTTGTAATTTCAAAAAAAAACCCACCACCACACCAAATACTGACTAGGACCAATCCTGCTGAGCTTCCCAAGCCCTGATGATATTGGGCTACCAGTTTGATGATATAGGGCTACCAGTTTGAGAGCCAGTTTGGTGTAGTGGTTAAGTGCGCGGACTCTAATCTGGAAGAACCGGGTTTGATTCCCCACTCCTCCACTTGCACCTGGCTGGATGACCTTGGGCAAGCCGTAGTTCTGAGCTGCTCTTGAAAAAAGAGCAGTTTCTGTCAGAGCTCTCTCAGCCCCACCTGCCTCACAGCGTGTCTGTTGTGGGGAGGGGAAGGGAAAGGAGTTAGTAAGCCGCTCTGAGACACCTTTGGGTGGTGAAGGGCGGGGTATAAATCCAATCTCTTCTTCTTCTACCCTGGGCTATTCAGGTCAGGGTGGGAGAAATGATAGATAACTCTTATTTATTTTAATCTGTTTCCATCCAGCCCTTCCTTCAGTTGGGAGGCGATCTGTTTCTCCACTGCCATGCTGTTCTCCAAGCTTCCTCTGCAATTATGGCGGCCGAGCCTCTGCCATTCCCCTTCCCCATCAAAGCCACAAGGAGGAGAGGCCAGCCATGGGGAACAAGCGCCGTTCCGGTGTTTTTCACCTCTGAGCCCACAGAGAAGGGACAGATCTCCCCCCCCCCACGCTGCAGGCCTCCCCAATTCCAGCCAAATCGGGGTGCTGGGATTGCCTCATTCGCATCAGCCATGCCCCTCGATTCCCACAGGACCCTGCCAGAGGGCCCGTTCAGCCGAGTGGATTACTGTCATGTTTGTCCCACAGTTACATCCATCAAAAAGTCTAGAATCAGCCCATGTCATACCTTCATTATAAACAACATCGGCGTGCCAGTAAAGGGTTTCAAGGGTGAAGCGCCAGAATGGGAAGACGCACTAGTAGAGCCTGACTTCTTGTCCCGCATCTCTTTTTCTCTGTCTTTGGCCAAATGAAGAGCCAGGGGGGGGGGCAGCACGAACAACACAGTCCCCCCCCACCACAACAAATAACACAGTCGAGTTTCCCACATTTGGGGGGATCGCGGGGGTCAGCGCACCCCAAGTGCAGTGGATGAGCCTCACCCTCGGTGATCGCGGGAAGAATCTCCCCTGCCAGGTAAGTATGAGGAGCTCTGGGCCTCACCCGCCACACCATCCTCCGGGCTTTTCTAAGCTTATGGCGGCCAAGCCTCCAGCATTCTGCCCCCTCCTTCAAAGCCATGCGGAGGAGAGACCAGCTGCCAGGAACAAGCGTGGGTCACGTGCTGTTCGTGTCTGGACCCACAGAGAAGGAGCAGCGGGGACCCTCCACGGCACCACCTCATCTGCATGCGCCACGCCCCCTAGATTCCCACAGGAGCCTGCCCAGAGGCCTGTTCAGCCAAGCTGACTGCTTTCCAAAGTAAACTGCAGAAAGCCAAGAAGGCAGCCCGTGTCGTGCTTTCATTAGGAACACCCCAAGGACACACAAACGCTGTGTGCCAGTTGTCGATTGATTTATTTGATTTACGTTTTCTATAGCCCACCTTTCTCACATAGGCTTAAGGTAGACCACGCAGAGTGAAGACGGCACAATCAACGAGACGGGACATTCAACAGCCCAGCGCCTTAGGATTTGAAAAGTTGAACCACCGGAAAGATCCGAAGCCTAGCATATGTACTAACGTGACACGTGAAGTGGGACAAAAATTACGTAATAGGATCCCACTCATTGTAACCTATACATAAGAGCACAGACCACAGTCCCAATCATGTATCCAGGCAAGTTTGTGAACCATTTTGTACAGTGCAATCCTATTGGTGGTGGAAAGGGCCATCGAGTCACAGCTGACTTACGGCAACCCCGTGGAGTTTTCGAGGCAAGAGAGAAATGGAGGTGTTTTGCCACTGCTTGCCTGGGTGTCGTGACCCTGGTATTCCTTGAAGGTCTCCCATCCAAATACTAGCCAGGGCCGACCCTGCTTAGCTTCCCGGATCTGTCAAGATCGAGTTAGCCTGGACTGCCCAGCTCAGGGTTGCACCCCAATTACCTGCTCATAAAAGCCCTCTTGAAGAGTTCGGTTTTGCATAGTTTGCGGGAAGCCAGGAGAAGGGGGAGCTTTCCTGACCTTTTCGGGCAGGCCATTCCACAAGGCGGGAGGCACAACAGACAAAGCCACGTGTACGGGCAACGGACAAAGCCACGTGTATGGGCAGTTGTTGGTTTTGCCCATATGCAGGCTGGCCCCTGCTGACACAAGTGAAGTTGTCATGGCAGAGCATAGGGGGAGAGGTGGTGGTCCCACAAATTGTTGGGAAAATAGGCAAAAATACTTAAATACATCAGAGTTTGCAATGGATCGTTGCTTCACTGGAGAGGAGACATTTCTTTCTATGAAAAAGCTTTATTTCTAAGGGAGGGGTTCACTTGGAAAGCTACAAAATAAAAGTGATACCTGGAACTACATCTTGACAGATACAAACAGAGAGAGCACATGGTCACACAACAATGGAGAATCTCCTTCTTCTTGACCCCTAGAAGGAAGTCACCTGAACACAGTAACCAATGATTGCTAGTAAACAGATCGGCTCTGAGCCCAGTTTCCCTTCCAGATCAGACTAAACAATAGTACACTAGGTAAAGCAGATTAAACCTATAATGACTGGAATCTAGACCTTGCAAGTCACACGTTTCCAACACAAATAAGAGGGACCAAGGCCATGAAGGGCTTTCTATGGGAGGCAGCCAGTATCTTAAACTGAGCATGGTAACAAATGGTCAGTCAATGGAGTATCTGCAGAATGGGAGGGGATAAGCATGCTTAATCTAGCTCCTGATAACAGCTGAGCCGCGGCCTTCTAGGCTAGTTGGATTTTCTGAGTTGATGGGGGGGGGAGACCAATGTACAGTGCATTGCAGTAGTCTAGTCTCGGAAGTCCCTGTGGAGTGGATCCAGGTGGCCAGGTCAGCCGTTATCAAGGTGAGAGGACATCTTACAATCTAGGCTGAGCTGGGAGACAGCATTTCTTGCTGCTGCATTAATTTTCTTTTCTAGTAATAAAACTGGATCCAATATAACCTCCAAAGGCTCTCAACCGAATCAGCAAGGGTAAGATGAATTCCATCCAAAGTGGGGAGAGCAATATCCTTCAAGGCCTCCTCCTTCCCAACCAGCGCTCCGCGATTCTGCATTGGCTTTTCCCTCCCTTGTTTAGCAAACCCACCTTTGGAACAGAAATTCCCATCTACATTGCATGCTGCTTTCACTTTCGTTGACCATCGGATTTTATGGTACCCTCTAGAGTTTTCACTTCCTTTGATCATCAAGTTTTATGGTGCCTTTTGCATAAATTTATGGCCGTTCAGGGGTAACATTGCAGTCAGTATGGTGTTGCCCCCGGGGTATTTGAATGTGGTTTTGAGCTGCACCTTTTCCTCAGTGTTGAGAAAATGTGGAGCGAATACTAGATGCAGAACCAGCCTATGCCTCTGGTCTTTTCAGGGTTTAGTTTTGATTTGCTCGTTTTTTATTGAGTTAACCACAGCAGCCAGGCAGAGGTTCAGGATATTTCTAGTTCTGTGCTTGTAGCACATGGTACTCGTCCAGATGGATGGGGGGGGAGGTTTCCCACTGGATCACTGAGGGGCATCCATTTCTTTTTCACTGTTAAATCCCCCCCCTTTGTTTCTCTTCTGCCTCCAGCCTTCACAGACCCTTTTCATTGAAGTGCATCCTTGTCACCAAGGCGACGGCTAAGGCAATGTATAGTCTCCAAGGCTACGGCTTGGGGGTGGGGTGCCTAGATTAAAACAAGCCACACAGCAATGCAATCCAGGAAAGGAGCCCAGGCTTCTGAAGAGTGGAGCAAACCGGGTAGGTGGGCGCCTGTGCCTACGTTTATATGCACCCGGTTCGTGCACTGAGGATCAGGGGGAACTTCAGCGACTAAACCCCAGTGGCGGCAGAGAGGCTGTTTATAACAGCTGCAAGTCTGCAGGAGTTGCTAGTAGCAGAAGTAGGAGATAACTTTTCCTAGCTGGATACAACTTTGTGGGTCTCAAAGGTGCTATTGGACTCAAACTTTGTCCTTTTTCTAGCTGGTTTCTTTGCTGCCCTGCAAATCATTATAAATTTATACCTCCCCTCCCCATCTCTCTGCTCTCAGCTCTGGGATGTGGGGGTGGAGAGGGCCATGAAGTCACAGCTGACTCAGGGCGACCCCCTGCAGTTTTCAAGGCAGGAGACATTCAGAGGGGGTTTTGCCATTGCCTGTTTCTGACTCATGGCCCTGGTCTCCCATCCAAATACTAGCCAGGGCACCGACCTTGCTTAGCTTCCAAGATCTGACGAGATCAGGCTAGCCTGGGCTATCTGGGCCAGGGAAACTCTGGGATATTAAATCCCCAAAGGTAGTGAAGTATTTAGTTAGTTATACCAGGGCAAAAGGTGGGGACCAAAGGAAAAGGAGGAGGGGGGAAGACATATAAGATGACAAAGGAAAAACACTGGGGAGGGAGGAGAGTAGATCAAGAACAGCTTTCCAACTCCCAGATCAAGAAGGCCCCCTTGGAAAGGAATGTATCCAAAGATCACACAGTGGCTGGCTGGCTGGCTTGATTTAGTTCAGTTCAGTTGATCTTTATTGGCATAAAATACCTTTAAAAGGATTACTATATATCTATATATACACACACACACATTTAAAACCAAGTGTATCTATACATATAAAACATAATGTAGGATAAAACTGGCTAATTAATAGGAAACAGAGTGAGTATAAATGGGCAATTTTCTCAGTGGAGGGTGGTAAGCAGTGGGGTACTGCAGGGATCAGTACTGGGTCCGATGCTTTTTAACTTGTTCATTAATGACTTGGAGTTGGGAGTAAGCAGTGAAGTGGCTAAATTTGCGGATGATACGAAGTTGTTCAGGGTGGTGAAAACCAGTGAGGATTGTGAGGCACTCCAAAGGGATCTGTCAAGGATGGGCGAGTGGGCGTCAACATGGCAAATGGGGTTCAATGTGGCCAAGTGCAAGGTGATGCACATTGGAGCCAAAAATCCTAAATATAAATACACATTGATGGGGTCTGAACTGGCAGAGACTGAGCAAGAGAGAGATCTTGGAGTTGTAGTAGATAACTCACTGAAAATGTCGAGACAGTGTGTGACTGCAATAAAAAAAGGCCAATGCTATGCTGGGGATTATTAGGAAGGGTATTGAAAACAGATCAGCCAATATAATAATGCCCCTATATAAATCAATGGTGAGACCTCATTTGGAATACTGTGTGCAATTCTGGTCACCACACCTTAAAAAGGATATTATAGCTTTGGAAAAAGTGCAGAAAAGGGCAACTCGAATGATAAAAGGGTTGGAACACTTTCCCTATGAGGAAAGGTTAAAGCGCTTAGGGCTCTTTAGCTTGGAGAAAAGACGGGAAGTTGAAAGGAGGAAAGACTTCCCTCCAGCCCCTGCTTCTCCTCCTCCCCACATACAAACCACACACCATGTGCTTACCTTGCTGGTAATGTCGAAGCCAGCCAATGACTAAGTGTGAAAAGAATCTCTCCGCAGACTGATGTATCTAAGGTCCTATGCTGTGGTGTCCCCTGGGAAATGTAGTTCTCAGGGTGCTTGAAATCTTAATGGTGGGTATCTGGGGGACTGTAGTTCCCAGAGTATGCCACGGTGCAGCACCTCAGGCAGGGGTGGAAACAGCACGTGAAGTGCCAGGAGAAAAATGAAAGAGAAGAAAGACCCTCTTCCCACCAGTCAACTGTTCATTCAGCTGCCTTCTACCTGACTGCTCCCCCCACACACACTGCATCACAGCAAGAAAGAGAAAGAGAGGTGGTACCATTCCCAAATGGGAAGGAAGATCAGTGGGTGTATTAATACGATGAAAATGAGGAGGACAAAGTCTTCCTGTAACCTGTGCTCTTCACCAATCACCAACTAAAGGCCACAGGATCAGACTGTAAGATTCCCAGGCAGGAAATGTAGTTCTCAGGGTGCTTGACATCTTAATGGCGGGTATCTGGGGGACTGTAGTTCCCAGAATGTGCCACAGTGCAGCAGCTCAGGCAGGGGTGGAAACAGCACGCGAAGTGCCAGGAGAAATATGAAAGAGAAGAAAGACCCTCTTCCTACCAGTCAACTGTTCATTCAGCTGCCTTCTACCTGACTGCTCCCCACACACACACTGCATCACAGCAAGAAAGAGAATGAGAGGTGGTACCATTCCCAAATGGGAAGGAAGATGAGTGGGTGTAGTAATATGATGAAAATGAGGAGGACAAAGTCTACCTGTAACCTGTGCTCTTCACCAGTCACCAACTAAAGGCCCACAGGATCAGACTGTAAGATTCCCAGGCTGGAAGAGATCGAACAGCTGATCTAATGGCTCAGCCCAAGGGCAGGATCCATTCATTTCTTACTTGGCCCTCACAGTCCAGATAGCATAGTTCTATCCACTGGTTGCTGCAGTGCAAGAGGACCATGCAGAGCAGTGGCTGCTTGCGTAAGTGAGCCAAGTTATATGTTGCAGAAAGAAGGCATAAACCTGCCCAAATCAGCATCTGGTCTGACTTGGGGAGAAATTCTTTCCTTAACCTGAATGTGGCAACAAAGAAGATCCCTAAACACAAGCAAAGCAAACCCATCCCAGTGGGCTGGCCAGAGAGGAATGCGACTGAGAACAACTCCTGTGTGGAAACAGTAATGTACATCAATGTTTATTTACATCTGGCAGCTGACAGCCGTCTGTTTCCTGTCTCAAGATGGAGAGTTTGGGAATTCTGTTTCCCACCTTTCTCTGTTCTGCTTGCTCACATTCTTTCCTAGGCTCACATTTCAGTATGGCCCAAGGAAGGAAATATTAAAAGCTACTAAGATGTCCTTACTGCTGACTTATGACTGGCATCAGCAGCTAGTTTTGCTAGCTGGCTGTTTAGAGAAGCAAGGAAGCAGCCTGCTCTCACAGCCCTTAGGGCATAGACAGCACTTTCTTGATGCCGTTGGCACTTCTAGAGTTTTGAGAAAAGGTTGTATCGCAAAATGGCTGCCACAGGTACAGTTCCAAACGTTTGGAAGCTTCAAACCAAGCGACTTCCTGTTTGTAAGCCGCTCTGAGACTCCTTTGGGTAGTGAAGGGCGGGGTATAAATCCAATCTCTTCTTCTTCTTCTTGAGGGGGCAGCTATTTCCAAATGGGTGCTCCCTGCAGGCCTAAAGATGATTTCTTCTGAAGATGAAGCAAAGTCAGGACTGGGAATAAGGCGTTTTGGGCAAGGATGCCAGTTAAGATCCTCATCGCGAGCTGTGACCTCTGTGCTGCCATCTCCAGAGCTGCAGCGCGGTAGCGACCAGTGACAGTTCGAGGCCAAAGTGCCGCATGACGGAGTGAGCTCCCGTCTCTGGTCCCAGCTCCTGCCAACCTAGCAGTTCGCAAGCAAGAAATTGCAAGTAGATAAATAGGTACCAGTTCGGTGGGAAGGTAACAGCGTTCCGTGCGCCTTGGCGTTTAGTCATGCTGGCCACATGAGGGCCTTTCTGATTGGCCATGCTGCCCAGCCCGTGAGTTAAGATCCGCTTCACAAGCTGTTACCTCTGTGCTGCCATCTCCGGAGCCGCAGTGGAGTAGCGACCAGTGACAGTTCGAGACCCGAGTGCCGCATGACGGAGTGAACTCCCAGCTCCTGCCAACCTAGCAGTTTGAAAGCAAGATGGAGAAGCCGCATAAATTTTTTCTAAATAAAAACATTGAAAAGCAAATGGAGCCAGAACAGCCATCAATGGGCACCACTGGTATGGCTGCCAACCTCCAGGTGGCACCTGGAGATTCCTGCTATGGCTCTCCAGGCCACCACGATCAGTATCCCTGGAGAAGAGGGCTGCGTTGGAGCATGCATTCTATGGCCTTATACCCTGCTGAGGTCCCTCCCCTCCCCAAACCACGCCCTCCCCAGGCTCCACCCCCCAAATCTCCAGGTATTTCCCAAGAGCTGGCAACTCCACACTCTGGTGATCACTGCATGAGGGCTAGATCAGGCTAAGAGGCAGGCAGTGACTAACCCCCTGTTTTTTACAATGCTTAGAGCTCAAACAACAAGCTTCATGGCTGAAATGAGCAGTGACTGTGGAGGGAAGGAGATGAGAACTGAGGTATTTGAAGCACCAAGAAGTGAGCTAGCACAAGCACTGAAAAGGGCAGAAAGATTCACTGAAGAAAAAGAGGTAATTTTCATGTTTTTGTCTGCCCTCTGCTGGGCAAGTGCAGACACTAGCCGTTCAACACGTTCTTAAAATCGTAAAGATTTTTGTTTGCTTGTTTTAGTATGTTCGCAGAATGCTGTCAGAGGCACTGTGCTTAATTTCTGGTTCGAAGACTGCAGGTGCCCACGGCTGCAGAGGTCTCCTACCATGTCCCTTGAAAGAAGACCCCCCCCATGTCCTTCGGGGGGGGGGGGCCTTTGGATTTTTGTGTATTAAAATAACTATGAGAAACCTATTTCTGTTAATGTTATAAAGAAATTGACTCTGGATGTGAACGACATTCAGTAATGTTAATATCTGGATTTTTCCCCCACATGGAGTTTGGCTTAACATCAAGTATCCTTGGAATAAATTTCCCAGGGTGCACTGGGGTGCAACTCCTTGGATGCCTCAAAGAAAGCGTTTCTGGCATTGGGGGAGCTGAGAAAAGTGACGGATTTCATAGGGTTGCCAACTCTGAACATTGTTATCAGACCTTTTTATCTTTCCCTTTTATGGGCTTAAATAAAAACTTATCTTGCATTTACAACTCAATATTTTCAGATTCTCTTGCATTTATGTGTGTGTCTTTGTGTGTGTGTGTCGCTCTCACTGCAACCCAGGTCTGATAATAATCCAGTGTACTTGGAATTGCTGCCAGGTCCTTCTTGGCTAAAGTGGGGTGGGGATGCAGTGGGGAGTAGGGTTGCCAGCTCCAGGCAGGAAAACTCCTGGATGTTTGGGGATGGAGCTGGGGGAGGACTGTGACCTCAGTGGGGGTACAATGCCACAGAGTCCACCCCCCCAAAGCATCCATTTTCTCCAGAGGAATTTATCTCTGTAGCCTAGAGCTGCGCTGTCATTCTGGGGGATCATCAGGTCCCACCTGGAGGCTGGCATCCCAAATTCAGGGGGACTTGGGTAAAGCTGGAAAAAATTAAAAATCCAGATGTCACGGCAGGGCCAGGGAGTGTGGGTTAAGCAAGTCAAGTCCAAAGCCAGTCCGAGGTTCAGCCAATAATTCAAACAGCACAGAGAGTTCAACAAGTCCAAAACAGTTCACAAAGCCAGCGTCAAACATACCATAGGTCAGAGTCCATAAATCAAGGAAAGCCAGAGTATCGCAGATCCGAAGTCGTGGTCAAACAATGCCGGGAGTCAGGGAGCCAGAGTGTCAGAAGCAGAGTAACAAATGGTCAAGGTTTCAAGATGTCTGGAGCAAGGTTGCACAGAACGACTGGTCCTGTCAACTGAAGTTGCCAGCACAAATCACTTCCAGCAGCAGGTTTGCTGATATAGTGTTCTGGCTCATTAACTTGTTATCTTTCCTGGAGCAAGGTCAGGCTTCTGTTAAAACTCAGGGCTGAACGAACGTCTTCCGCGCATGCGTGCAGCCTTGCGTCTCTCGTTCAGCTCCTGTCTTCTTTGACTCCTGAGCCGGTTCACAGGTGGCGGGGAGTCGGGTGGCAAATTGCTTGTGTTAAGCAGAGCCTGATCTGGTGCAGGTGTCTCTTGGGAGGTTCTATCCTCCTCAAGACTTAGAGTGTCTTCTGTTAAAGGAGCCAGTTCTTGGCTGGCAGGCTCTGCTTCTGTGAGTATATCAGGGGCTTGTGGTGCCAAGACCCCTTGTTCCTGGCTGTCAGTTGCCACATCAGGGGCAGGCATGACACCAGACAGCCTTGCTTCTAAGTAAACTCGGGCTGAATATCTGCCCCAAAAGTGTGTGCAGGGCTTCCGGGCCGTGGATCTTGGCTGAAGGGGTGTGTGTGTGTGGATGTTAACCAGACTACAGAGATCAGCTCCCCTGGAGAAAATGAATGCTATGGAAGGGGGACTGCATGGCGTTGTACTCTACTGAGGTCCCGGTCCTCCCCAGGCTGTTGGTGAGCATCCCATGATGACTGACGCAAGAGTAAATGTACTGAAGCCAATGGAGCTACTCTATGTAAATCTGCATGTGATCATTCTTACACTTTCCCCCTGTATTCAAAGCAAGCGAGGCTGAGAGTGAGTCCAAGCATCTCTATGATGCCGCAATCACACTGAAGTGCTATAGTTATTTAGCCGTTTAGGGCTCACATAAGAATGGTTTTAAAAAAACCTCTCAGAGGAAGATCGTGCACACGGGGTGAAAAAGGGGTTGGGGGGAAGTGGCATTACAGGAAGTGCTATGGGCATTTTAAGCAGCACTCCACAGCGATTCAGAATCACAGTGAAGGGTCTGACAACGGAAGAAAGCAGTTTACGTCAACAACGGCTCAGGCACGCTTCACGAACGGGAGGTAAGGGGGTTTGTATGCACAGGTAAATAAACCCCATTACCAGCCAGTTACTAAAATGGGTCTGTCCGAAATGACAGGGGAAAAGCAGGTTTCTAGACCTCATGCAAGGAAAATCTTAAACTTTAAGCACACCCCTTTCCCACCACAAATCCCTGCCTTGCATGTTCTGTGCATCCAAGCTGCCGCAAATCTCTCTCTCTCTCTCTCATACCGTGTTGCTTCTCTCCGTATTTCAATGAGGTGCACCAGAATGCAGGTGGCAAAGAGTTGACCAGAGGCAGGACACAAATTGCACGTCAGCTGGGGGACCCTTACACCAAATTAAATTAACCCAAGGATTTGCACTGGTGCAGATTTAGGACTTGGTTTCTGACATTCTCTCAAAATCTCTGCCTGGAAAACAAGGACAGACAATGCCTGTGTCGTTCCAGCCCAAAATCAGCTGCCCTGAAGTGTGTGTGGGGAGCAGGAGAGGGCAAACAGATCTCTGGGGTCTTGTTTTCCAGATGCCGCAGGCCCACAGGGAATGGATTCGCTGTGTAGCTCTCACGAGAATTATCTACGGGAATGGGCACTGGAGATTGGCACAGGCACTGGCGAATCTTGCTCACAGCTACCTGGCGCTTCCAGGTAAGGACTTCTCTCCCCTCCTCCTGTTCCCTTGGCTCTGACGGAACCACAGTGTGAAACTAGCAGAGGACACTGCCGAAAAAAACAAGGGAAAGACTCCATTTCCACAAAGCTAATTTTGCTGCTTCACAATGTCATGGTGGCCCATAGTACTATCAGTAACTTTGTGCTGATGGATGATTTTTTTTTTTTAAGCAGGCTATCTGTGCCTTTTAATGGCAATCAGGTATTCACCAGGCGAAGCTTGCGACAACCTGGTGGCGTAGTGGTGGCCGTTTCACCTGTTGGGTTTCTGTCATACATAGTAATTAAAGGTGTAGGAGCCCATCCAGACAAAAGAGAGCAATCCTAATTGAAAGAGGTCTTGTGCCAGGGTAGATTTACAACTGATTGACAGGTCCAGGTCTTCTTTCTGAACAATTTCTACCGAATGGTTTACAAGAGGAATCAGTAACTTTGTGCTGATGGATGCTGATTTCTTTTTTTAAAAAAGCAGGCTATCTGTGCCTTTTAATAGCAATCAGGTATTCACCAGGTGAAGCTTGTGACAACCTGGTGGCGTAGTGGTGGCTGTTTCACCTGTTGGGTTTCTGTCATACATAGTAATTAAAGATGTAGGAGCCCATCCGGACAAAAGAGAGCAATCCTAATTGAAGGAGGTCTTGTGTCAGGGTAGATTTACAATTGATTGACAAGTCCAGATCTTCTTTCTGAACAATTTCTACCGAATGGTTTACAAGAGGATGGCTGCAAAAGCTATGGAACCGCTGCCATCTAGTGACCACTTTATGAATCTTGCCAACTACAGAAGGGTCCTTGCCTATTTACCATGAAAGCTAATGCCACAGCAACTTATTTTGTTTATCTTGCTTATATCCTACCTTTCTCTTCAAATGGGAACCCAGAGCAGCTTACATCTTCCATGGCAGAGTGGGGATTCAAACCTGGGTCTCGCACATCCTAGTCTGACACTTCAACCACTACACCACACTGGCTCTCTAATTTCATTCTTATCCTGTTCTCCTGTCAAAAGAGTACAGGGTGCTGTGCAAGAACAACAACTACCTCTGAATTATTTTCACAAAATTCCTAGGAGGTAGGTTTCTGGGGGGGGGACTTCATGGCAACTTGGGCATTTTGAACCTTTGTTTCCCCAGAATTAATTAATTATCACATGGCAGTGTGTGTAATATAGCCAGGAGATCCTAAGGTCTGGCAGCCAGAAGTTCTCACTCTCTTAGTGTTATGCCCCACTATCTGGTGAGCTAGACGTGTTCTTAAGGCAAGAGACATTTCAGAGCTGGTTTGCCACTGCCTGCCTCTGTGTCAGGACCCTGGCATTCCTTGGAGGCCGCCCATCCAAATACTAGCCAGGGCCGACCCTGCTTGGCTTCCGAGATCTGACAAGATGAGGCTAGCCTGGGCTATCCAGGTCAGGGTGAGTTTCCCCAGCCATATTACGACATTCTAATCACTACACCACACGGGCTAAAAGCGTGAGTTGAGAAAAAAGAGGTAAAGGTAAAGGTTCCCTTGCTCGAAAGCCAGTCGAATCCGACTCTAGGGTTGTGGTGCTAATCTCCGTTTCAAACCCGAAGAGCCAGCGCTGTCCGAAGACGTTTCCGTGGTCATGTCTGCAGCTCAGCGTCTTAACCACTTGAGCCACCGCAGCTCAAGTGAGGAAACCATAACATTATTTCCAATGACCTGTGAATCTTGGACTAGAAGATGATATCCATCTGCAAGGGAGGGGCTGTGGCTCAGGGGCGGAGCACCCACTGTGCCTGCAGAAGGCCCCTCGACAGGTTACCATGCCATGCTGTCAACCTTCCATCACCTGGAGACCAGCGGGAAGCTGGCGACCCTAGGTCTGAGGGTTTATTCCCTTTCTTGAACTGTTTTTTACCTGCTGGAGGGACATGACATGCGCCATCCCATGGTTTAAACATATGTGCCTGCAGAAGGTCCCTCGACAGGTTACAATGCCATGCTGTCCACCTTCCAAAGCAGCCATCTTCTCCTGGTGAACTGAACTCCATCACCTGGAGACCAGCGGGAGGCTGGCGACCCTAGGTCTGAGGATTTTTTCCCCCTTTCTTGAACTGTTTTTTACCTGTTGGAGGGACATGACATGCGCCATCCCATGGTTTAAACATATTCTTATTAATTTCCATAGGTTTTTCCTCTCAGGCTCTGCAGCATGCCAACTCAGCCCAAGGCACCTTGTTAAAGGACAGGAGCAGCTCTCCAGCACCAGCAGAGGACAGAAGAGAGGTTCTGAGCACTCTTCTGACAATCTTCTATACCCTGGGCGTAGCACACTGGGTGCAGAAGAAATATCCTTGCTTTGCGGGGGTGACCAGGGCGGTGGATTTGGAGCTGAGAGCGCCAAGTTAAAAATCTGCGCTCAGCTCTTTAGTGGGAGACCCCAGGTTCAAATCCCCAGTCGTGCCATGAAAGCTTGCTGGGTGACCTGGGGCCAGTCACACACTCTCAGCCTAACTTCCTTCACAGGGTTGTTGTGAGGATAAAAGGGGGGAGAGGAGGAGGATGTGAGCCCCTTTGGGTTCTCACTGTGGAGAAAGGCATGATGTAAATCAAGTAATTACAACGAAAAAGATATTGGGGCTCGTTCAGGAACCAAATATATGTGACCAACAGATGTGTGGGGGTCGTGTGGAAAGCACAGTTACACAAATGCCATTGACATGATCGGGAAGTTTCCTAGAGCATGCGTGGCTCTCGTTCATCTCTCTTCCATTTCAAGTAGAGCTTGTGGTGGAGACTGGGTGTGTGTGTGTTGCATTGCATGTACATTACTGGTAGGAGTAGGTCCCATTCAGATTTTCCATCCCAGGCTGCAATGAGAGTCAGTGTGGTTAAGAGCGGCCGACTCTAATCTGAAGGACCGGGTTTGATTCCCCGCTTCTCCTCCTCCTCCTCATGAAGCCTGCTGGGTGACCTTGGGTCAGTCCCAGTTCTCTCAGAGCTCTCACAGCCCCGCCTACCTCACAAGGTGCCTGTTGTGGGGAGAGGAAGGGAAGGTGATTGCAAGCCACTTTGAGACTCCTTACGGTAGGGAAAAACAGGGTATAAAAACCTGCTCTTCTTCTTCTTCTAACATACCCAGCTGTGCTTTTTGTGTAGGGCTGGCATCGCCCCTACATTTATCAGCAGCCGCTGACCCAGAGACCAGCAAGAGTTACAGCCGGGCAGATAAGTGGTTATGACGGGGCAAAATAACTGATGTCCCAAAGGCGGGTTGCAAGCCGCTGTGTTATCGTTAATGGGATTTCAAAACGAATCTGTCAGCCTTAATGGTTTCTACCAGCAAAGAATCTTTTTGCAATCTGCAAAAGGCAGAACGGGTCGTGGAAGAACTGAAGGGGAGAGAGTGGGAAGGGGCCACTGAATGGAGAATCTCTGAGAAAGACCTGGCTGCTGCCTTGGGCAGGTAAGTGAAAGATCAATCGTTTTGTCCTAAACCGACAAATAAGGACTCAGCTTCCATGGAGCTGTTGGAAGAGCTCAACTGAGAACATGCGCTGAATGAATATAGGTTCCAGGAGACTGCAGCGGGTCCCCCGTTTCTCCGTTTGCAGTTCCTGGTTCCTGATTTGTGACTCCAACCACAAATACTGATGATTTTTAAAGAGCTCTGCATCCCTGCATAAATTGTGGACTACCTCAAATCACACCTCTGCAGACCGAGGGGACTCTACCTCCCAAGGGGGCCTCTGCTGTTTCCTGCTCCAAAGCCTGGCTTCAGGGCTAACTGCACCAAAAGAGGGGGCTTGTCCCAGGTGAAATGAAGATTGACACTGCCTTATCCTAAATCAAACCATCGGCCCATCAAGTTCAGTATTGTCTACTCAAACTGGCAGCGGTTCCCAGAGGTCTCACATCACTTCCTGCCCCATCCTTTTACCAGGAGATGTCGGGGGCTGAACCTGGAACATTCTGTGTGCAAAGCAGAGGCTCTTCCAGCGAGCCAGGGCTCCTCCCCAAAGATTAAGAAACTAGGGGGAACTGTGCTGCAAAACAAGCTTCCGGTGCACCCTGAAACATGTATAGAGCAGGGCATAGAGCAGGAGTGGGGGGGGGTGGGTAGCTGTGAATTTCCTTCATTGTGCAGGGGGCTGGATTAGATGAGCCTTGGGGTCCCTTCCAGCACTATGTTTCTATGCACCCCTGGACTGTGAGGAATGTTCCCTGGCAGAAAGCCTACTTCTGGAACCAAGAGCTTCAAAGTCCAGGACCCTCAGGAATCCCATCGTATGGCACTCAGGGGTCATTTCGTAGAAAAAGAGGTGCAGGAGCTCATTAGCATAACTCATTAGCATAACTCATTTGCATATGCCACACCCCCTGACATCACCGGAAGTGTGTCAGAAGGCAACACCCACTGCTCAGGCTCCACTGGACTCTTTTGGATTGCTAGCTATGGGGGGGGGACGTGCAGACCTGCCCTCACAGGGGAGGGAGAGCTTGTACCTGAATAAACCTTGGCCTTAAAGGTGCCACTGGACTGTTTTGGATTGCTATCTGGGGGGGGGGGGTGCTCTGCAACTTACCTGGCTGCTTCTTGCTCCTTGTGGCCCGGGGCTGCTGGGAGCAGGGGCAAGGCTTGTTGCATGTGCCTGCCCCCTGGGCTCTTTACTTTGCGCTCTTGCAGGAAATGACCCCTGATGGCACTGATGTGTTGAATAAGGGATGGCTGCATCCCTCCTCTACCCCAGTACTCTGGGGACTGTGGCCTATGTGGCTTTGAATCCACTGTCTCCTGATCCTTTCGGCTAGAAATCCCGGGGATTGAACCTCATCCCTTCTGCATTCAAAGCAGGCACTCTACAGCCCTGACCTGGAAAGCCCAGGCAAGCCTGATCTCATCAGATCTCAGAAACTAAACAGAGTCAGCCCTGGCAAGTATTTGGATGGGAGATCTCCAAGGAATACCAGGGCTGGGATGCCGAAGAAGGCAATAGTAACCCACCTCTCTGAAACGTCCCAGCCCCACTAGGGGTCGCCAGAAGTCACCATGACTCCCAGGCATGCAAGAGCGCACGCACACACACACACACACACAATACTCACACACGCACGCACAAAAAAGACAGGTGCTCTACCACCAAGCTACAGCCCCTCCCCAAGCAAGGGTATATACCGGTACTCAGTTGAGGCATAACTGAGCTGAGTTCAGTGATTCCAAATTTACCGTTTTGCTTTAAAACATAAGAGGGGAATTTCTGGCTGAATCAGACCAAGAATCCTTTGCAAGGATCCCACCAACTAGGAGGCCTTCGGTGGGTCAGCCAGGCTACCTCCTGTGCAGCCCTGGCCAAGAGTGCCATGATCCCCCCACCTACCCTGCTGCTTCCACGGAGTCAAAACCAAAAACAAAGAGAAGGACAGAAGAAGTATGCAAAACAAAGGAAATAATCTGTGCTCAACAATAAACAAGGAGCTGCGGTGGCTCAAGTGGTTAAGACGCTGAACTGCAGGCTGTGGAAGGTCGGTAGTTCAGCAGTTCGAGACCCGGGTGCCGCAAGACGGAGTGAGCTCCCGTCTCTAGTTCCAGCTCCTGCCAACCTAGCAGTTCGAAAGCAAGAAATTGCAAGTAGATAAATAGGGACCACTTCGGTGGGAAGGTAACAGCGTACCGTGCGCCTTGGTGTTTAGTCATGCCAGCCACATGGCCACGGAAACGTCTTCGGACAGCGCTGGCTCTTCGGCTTTGAAACGGAGATGAGCACTGCAACCCTAGATTCGGATTCGACTGGCTTTCGAGCAAGGGAAACCTTTACCTTTTAACAATAAACAATCACAACTCTTAAAACGATTGTATCAAAATGTAATTAGAATATAATAAAGAGGACACAGTCCAGTGTCATACAATTATAATGAAATTAAGTATAAGACGTGTTTTACATACCACAGGACCAGTGTTCCCTCTAAGCAGAGTTAGTGGGAGCTGGCTCACAGTTTTTTAGCCTCCGGCTTGCAGTTTTTTAGCTTCCGGCTCACACATTTTTGTCTTAGCTCAGGAAGGATGGCTCCCAGTAGCCAAATCGCTCCCTCACAACTTTAGTGCCAGTAGCTCACAAAGTAGAAGTTTTGCTCACAAGACTCCACAGCTTAGAGGGAGCATTGCACAGGACATATATTTAAACTATATCAACCCATACACCAGAAACTCCAATAATATAGAACATAATCTCTCACTTTTAATAGCCTCACAGGAGTGCAAGGATTCACCAGAGCCTGATGGATGAACTAGTTATACTTCCTCCGATATACTTCTTTACGTGTAAGCTAGCTGATAAAAGCCACGTTTTGCCAAAGGCTTCTTCAGAAAGATGGAACTCTAAGTTTTCTTCTCCAAGAGGAAAAATTTCACCAACATGTAATTTCCTTGTGCAAAGTTGCTGCCAACCTCATCAAGGTGCAAAAATGCTTCTCAAGAAATGCTTCCATGGAGGGCTATCTTGGTGTGACATGCATGAGGGGTTTTTTTAATGGTTTAACAGAACCAGCTTACAATAGCCTGGTGTGTGATCTATGATCCTCTGCAATCAGGGTTTTTGGGTGCAAATCTTTACAGGATTTTGCCTCTCAAGTCACTGGAAACTTGCTCATTGTTTTCAAAATTCATATCTGAAACACATTCTTTAAGTTCCACAGAAGCAGAAAGCTCTTTGTGGCCACTTGAAATGTTTACCAATAGCTACTTAAAAATACTGCATTTCCCCCTTTTTTTACCGGACTTGAAAGTGTGACTGCTCAGCTCTTTCTTCCAGGACATGTTTGCAGCGAAACAAGCCAGCACTGGCGACGAGGTATTTCAAGAAGGCGATCACATCTGTAATTGCAACAGGAGGAGAGATGGCTCCAGAGCTGATCGGTCTTTATCAGGAAATAGCCCACACTGAACAAGTGAATTACAATCACAAAAAATCCATAGGATATTTATTGCTGGTAAGGAACCTCACAGAGGGAAGGCGGCATGGTATACAGCACAATCTCGTGAGATCTCAGAAGCTAAGCAGGGTCAGTAGTTGAATGGGACACGGCATAAGGTTTCTTGGGGTGTCTTACAGAGGTCTGCCCTCTTTTTCACTCTTTTTCCCTTTTGGGTTGGCTGGGAGGCCACCAAGGAGGATGGCAAACCACCTCTGCTTCTCACTTGCTTTGAAAGCCCCTTGCTGGTATGGCCAAACGTCAGCTGTGACATGATGGCACTTTACACCCAGGCATACAAGGAACCTCAAGGAGGGAAAGCGGCATGGTAGAGGTACATGGGGAAATGGCATAAGGTTTCTTGGAGTTTCTTACAGAGGTCTGCCCTCTTTTCACCTCTGCTTCTTATTTGCTTTGAAAGCCCCTTGCTGGTATGGCCAAACGTCAGCTGTGACATGATGGCACTTTACACCCAGGCATACAAGGAACCTCAAGGAGGGAAAGCGGCATGGTAGAGGTACATGGGGAAAGCCAGGGCTTTTTTTGTAGAAAAAAACCAGCAGGAACTCATTAGCATAAGAGGCCACACTCAACAGTAGAAACTCATTAGCATATTAGGCCACACTCCTGACAGCGCAGCACATTAGCATATTAGGCCACACCTCCATGCCTTCCCTTGCCTTGCCTAGGCACCCTGCGGCTGTGGGGAACTCGGGCAAGCTGGCCCTTGGAGGGGAGGGGAGGCAGTTTAAACTGCCTTCCCTTGGCTTGCCTGGGCACCCTTCCCTCTGTAGCCACGCATGCAGAGGTTTTGGCTGTAGTGGGCGTGGCCAACTCTGAAGCCAGCCGGAACTCCGTTCCTGTGCGTTCCTGCCCAAAAATAGCCCTGGCCGGAAAGTGCAGAAAAGGGCAACTAAAACGATTAAGGGGATGGAACACCTTCCCTAAGAAGAAAGGTTAAAGAAGTTAGGGCTCTTTAGCTTGGAGAAGCAATTGAGGGGTGACAAGATAGAGGTTTACAAAATTATGCATGGGATAGAGAAGGGAGAGAGAGAAGTCTTTTCCTCCCTTTCTCACAATGCAAGAACTCATGGGCACTCCATGAAATTAATGAGCAGTAGGCTTAGAACAGATAAAAGGAAGCACTTCTTCTCCCAAAGAGTGATTAACACATGGAATTCACTGCTGCAGGAAGTGGTGGCGGCTACAAGTATAGTCAGCTTCAAGAGGGGATTGGATAAACATAAGGGGTAGAGGTCCATCAGTGGCTCTTCGCCACAACGTATAGATGGAACACTATGTCTGGGGCAGGGATGCTCTGTATTCTTGGTGCTTGGGGGGCAACATTGGAAGGGCTTCTGGAGTTCTGGCCCCGCTGGTGGACCTCCAGATGGCACCTGGTATTTCTAGCCACTGTGTGACACAGAGTGTTGGACTGGATGGGCCGTTGGCCTGATCCAGCATTGGCTTCTCTTATGTTCTTATGGTATAGCCTGATCTTTGGAAACTATGCATGGCCAATACCTGCATGGGAGACTATCAAGGAAGATTCTGCAGAGGAAGGCAATGACAAACCACCTCTGCTTCTCACTTGCCTGGAAAGCAATCTGATGGCCCTTGCGTATATAAGAAACCTCTTTAAACCCTTGTAGCACAGAGTATCGGCTGAATTTAGGGGTTTAACTTATATGGGGCTGTCAGAAGGCCTGTACTTTAATTCAAAAACATAGCTGCCCTAACATCCTCTCGTATTTATAGTGGAACTATCTGTTTTTTAAAAAGAGCACAGTTATTCTTTAAATAACTGTTTGAAAGGGCTGGAATCTGGCTGGAATCGGACTGTTTCTTGTTTCTGATTTTATGACCATTTTAATAATGTTTTCCATTCTGATGCTGCTGTCCGTTGTGCTGTGGAAGTGCCTTTGTAAACCTTTCACTTATATAAGCAGTGAAGAATTTTGTTACATAAATAACCTACATGGAAATAAATACAGTAAAATCTCAAAAACCAGTGACATAATAGGATATCTGGGAATAGAGATCAAGTGTCTTGATTTGTATAGTTTATGAAAGTCACAGATTTTAGCATTCCCTGGTGCAGAACAACTGTTTCTCAACTCACAGATGCCCGTTTTTCTTTTCCTCAAAGGCCCATTGCGTTGCGTTAGCTGTGCACACGAAATTCAGTGCTGAGGCAGCATCCACAGCATTACTCTTAGGCCAGGCTTATGCTGCAACAGAAGAACAAGAGCATGCAGGTAAAGAAACAGAAATGCCCGGGGTGGAATTAGGGTTGCCAACCTCCAGGTGGGGCCTGCAGTCCTCCTCACTGAAATGCAACTGAGCTCAAGACTGCAAACAGCCGCTTCAGAGGGTGGCACCTATGACATCACATCCCCCTCCAAGCTCCCTCCCCTTTTCAAATTCCGCCTTCCACAGGCACCGCTCCCAAATCTCCAGGAATTCCCCAAGCTGGAGGTGGCAATTGCAGGAGAAATGCTTAATTTCTTTCCTTTGCAAGAGCTCACCAGGATAGGATGTTTTATTTTCTTATCAAGTCCTAAATATTTATTTAAAAACATTGGTTGCACGCTTTCTCCCTTAAAGGCAGTTCACAATTTCATAAAAGCAATGCCTATAAATGAAGACGGCCCTTCCTATCCAAAGACACAATTTAGCCCCGCCTACGAAAATGTTCTTGTCTTGCATCTAGGGTTGCCAGCTCTGGGTTGTGAAATTCCTGGAGATTTGGGGCTCAGCAGGGTATAACACCATAGAGCCCACCAGGGGTCGTTTCGTAGAAAAAGAGCTAGGGGAACTCATTAGCATAACTCATTAGCATATGCCACACCCCCTGACATCACCGGAAGTGTGTCATAAGGCCACACCCCCTGACATCACTGGAAGTGTGTCATAAGGCCACACACCCCGCCCCCAACGGTCCCGGCCGCCTCCGGCGGTCTTGCAGCTCCACTGCCGAGCCCCATGAGGGGCCCGGCAGTGGACCTGCAAGGCCGGCGGGAGTGCGAGGAAGCCCCGCGAAGGCCCTCCCTGGCCCCAGGCAGGCAGGGGTGGGGAGAGGCAGGGAGGAAGCAACTTACCCTCCCTCTTCTCCTGCCTCCTCCTTGCTGAATGAGGGCCGGAAGTGGGACGGCCGGAAGCAGGGGGCGGGGCTTCGTCATGTGCCCCTCCCCCGTACCTCACCCGGGGGAACTGTGATCCCCCGCGATCCCCCCCGAAATGACCTCTGGAGCCCACCCTCCAAAGTAGCCATTTTCTCCAGGATGACTGTTTTATGTGGTCTTGAGATTAGTTTTAATTCTGGGGGTTCACCAGGAGGTTGACAAATCGTGCTTGCATCACCTCTGACTTTGTACAGAAGGCCTTTTACTCACCAATATTGTTATGTTTGTTTGGTCTGGTAAATAGCCCATCTCTTCATAGCTACATGCTTGTGACCACTATATATGTTTACAGATACCCTGTGGTACCATACCTAGTGGTGTCTGGTACTGGCAGAGTTTAGATATGCAGTAAAGCAGAGTGCAAGCTGTTTAAACAATAAAGTCGGTTTATTAGGAAGAGAACAAACTTCGTAAGAAAGTGGAGAGAGAAAAAGAAGTCTGTCTAACTAGCTAGTTGGGCCGTTATACCTCTCTTTCCCTCTCCCTTGTCTTACAAAGTTTGTTCTCGTCAATAAACCGACTTTATTCTTTAAACAGCTTGTGCTCCGCTTTACTGCATGTCTACACTCTACTGACATCTGGAAGTACTACTGTCAATACTGCTCTTCAGTATGACATCATCAGGCCCCACCCAGTGAATCTCAGGGCTTGGGATGATGGGGAACAGGCAACCCCCCCCCCCAGTGTACTTATGCCCCATAGGTGGCACAGTCCTAAGAGCTGATGGGCATACTTCGTGTGGGGCAAGGAAATACCTTGAGCTGGCCCAGCACAGTCTGCTTTGCCATCCAAGATCTCCATCAGAAGCCTTTCACACTTCAGTTCCTGAGTTCCTTTAACTGGGTGTAGTGTATTCAAAGCTGCCTTGAATGCATGATATGTTGTGAAACATCTAATTGAAGTGTAATGTAAAGCTTCGTCCTGGGCTAGGATCCAAATCCATCCAATCGTGTTACTAGCCCAGGAAGCACCTAACCAATCACTTTCAAGCAAGCTCTCTGAGCGGGAACATCCGTGATTGGGCCTTATGCGAACAACCTTATTGGTTGGTATTTGTACAGTGGGTGTGGCTACATTAGCCGGGAATGTTTAAAAGCAGGACAGCTGCAATGTAAAGGCTGTTCTGGCTATCAGATGTTGATCCGTGTTGGAGTTGTGTTCGAGTTGAAGAATAAAGCTGTGTTCTTGCTGAATCACTCTCCGACTTCTTTGTTAAGCGAGCGACTTAACACTGGGGATGCCAGGAATTTAGAGACATAATCCAACGTATCTCATGTGCTTTTTGATTTTTTTTGAAACAAGTCATGAAGCTGGAATTCAAATGGTCCATTCTTTAGGATAAAAGAAGATGTAAATAACACGCTTAAACAGAAGGTGTCCTGCACTTGTTTCCTATAGAGACGGCTGAGATGTATTTCAACGAGAGTCTTGTGGCTTACAAAGCAGCACTGGGGTCAGACCATCCTCAGACAACTAATGCCTTGGAGGAATTCAGTAAATGGCTCGTACGTGTACGGAAGAGAGAGGTAACAGGAGAGCTGGGTAGTACCCTGCACGGCGTGTAATATTTATTAATGAATAATCATAGAATCATAGGAAATTCATAAATACCTCCCCCCCACACACCCCCAGTGACCCCTCCCCAGAAGAGGGGAGAGAACAACCCTCCAGGATCCCTGGCCAAATTGGCCTGGAGAAAAATTGCTTCCTGGTCCCAAAGTGGCGATCAGCATTTCCCTGGTCATGTAAGAAAGGGCCACGAGAACTAAGCAATGAAACAGAACCATGTGAAATGGGGCTAGGAGTATCTTTGGTTGGAGAGTAGCCACATCTGACATCTAAAGGTGTACATGCAGATTTTTTTCTATGCAATGAATCAAGTAAGTGATTTTTCTGGGCTCATTACATCTTCCCTCCCAAGCAGGGCCAGACAACTTTTTTGTGGTCCTTATTGAATTAAAATTTTCTGTGCACAAGGACAAGCAATATGTAACATAGCTAACTGGGTGAAGGAGAGAATTAGCATTCATGGATGTGGGGACAGAATGTTCCTCCTCTTCTTTTTCTTCCTCCACTTCCACATGGGACCCAGGAAGCATCAGACACTGAAAGCCAAACTACATTTTTGACAAGTTGGGTCCAGGTTTGGGCTTGGGACAACATCATGAGGGAGGAGGAAGGGCCAAATTTAGGCAAATTACTCCCAGCTGTTTCAGCTGAAGAAAATAGGATGGGGAGGAAGGCAGGAGCCCCTCCACCACTGTCCCCAGTTGATGCACAGATCTGTGCCCTGTGTGACCCCCTTAGCCGAATTGGAATCATATAGTCGGAGTCCAGCAAGTTAGATTAATATGTTTATTGCAAGAAACAGGAATACAGGACTGGGTCCACTAGCACCCAATACCACCAAGCACCAATACTAACATAACCAGGAAGGGCAGAAGGTTTTATACCCCAAATGACATCACATATAATTTGTACATTAAAGGATCTCTAATTGGTACCAAGCAGTTAACATCATAAAAGCATCTGTCATTACACTTGTTTATCTGGTCTTTCAGAACAGTGAGTTCCTTTCTGGCCTCGCATATGGAGAGCTAGCTTATAAGGGCTGTGACTCACATTATACTTCACTCTCGGCATCCTTGCAACTTCTAAATAGCATTCCATTCTTATTGCATAGTCATTCCATCTACAAAGGCTTCTAATAATACTTTTGCTTAATATAGCTTCTTATACAAAAATGCAATTAATATATATATATGTTGTACTATGAATATCTCTAATCAGAAGATTCTAGGTTACCTACCAAGATCTGGATCTGTTATGATTCAGCTTCTAAAGGCACAGTGACAGCTGTCAATATATATATCACGGAGAGAGTGTCAGAAATCACATTCAGAAATCGCATTCATTTTTCCCTTGTCCTACACAGTTCAACAAGGCTCCAGGGCACTTTTTAAATGCCTTTCCACACAGACTGCAGGGAAAACAAGTTGGGTCTGGCTCTTATACTATTTGCAAAGTCATGTCAGTGGCACATTTACATGATCAAAACTGGCCAGAATGCTATTTTTGCGATTTTAGTCTCTTTACTCTGAGAAATTTTGTACTATAGATTACCCTTAGCATCCTGGACACTAGTTTAGAGATTAGAATCCCCATTTCACCAGCATTAAAAAAGAGACAGTTGGGTCAGTTACTGGTTAAGTATTGAAAATATACTATGTAAGAATTTTGGTATTCTTCTCATACTAGGTTGGCTGAGAATAACTAGATGGTGGAAACACTCCAGATCTTGGGGCTTTTTATGTATGATTCCAACAAGTCTTTAATCCAGAAGTTAACATAAAACAGATTCTTTTATAAAACAAATAGCATTCAGTTCTTCTTTTTTGAAATTCTTTATTTATAACCATTTAAAAAAACACGTATTATATATTATTGAACCTGTTACAACTTTAAATAAAATTCAACCAGAAATATTATAAAAAACCAACATGTTACATAACAAGAAAAACAATCATATTACACCTTTACATTAAATAGCATTCACTTCTCATGCACGTGAACTAAGTCACTGAAACTTTTCATTATAGAACCTTTTGGTTATGTTCAGTCGTCTTGTAAAGATTTTATCAAAGCCCATTTTATATGATAGTTATGGCCCTTTTAGAAACTTTAATGCAATATATGTTCATATGCTGAATTGTTTGATGTGGATGGTTTAATATTTTCATATTGATTTGGATTCTGGTATGAAACCGAGTCTAATGACAAATAATTCAAAACGTTATAAGAATCTCCATTTGTCTTGGATATAGTATTAATGTATGATATGACCTGGCGGTCTTCATGAAGTCAACGAACTTCTGCCTCTGGTCTCTAGCAGTATCAGTATTGTGAGTGTGGATTTCTCCATATCTTACATTGCTCCATTGTTTTCTGTCAAGGAGAAAACAAAAAAGTATCGTCTTTTAAAATATCCAGGGCTATTTTTGGGCAGGAACGCACAGGAATGGAGTTCCGGCTGGCTTCAGAGTTGGCCCCGCCCACTACAGCTAAAACGTCTGTGCTCGTGGCTACAGAGGGAAGGCCTGCAGAGCAAAACCCCCCCGTGACTCCGAAGCAGGCAGGCCAGGGGGGCCCCCCTGGAAGGATCGGGGAGACATTTAAGGGCCAGCTTGCCAGGCATCCCGCAGCCGTGGGGCAACTGGGCAAGTCAAGGGAAGACATGGGGGAGTGGCCTAATATGCTAATGAACTGCGCTGTTGGGGTGTGTGGCCTATTATGCTAATGAGTTTCTGCTGTTGGGTGTGACTTATTATGCGAATGAGTTCCTGCTGGGCTTTTTCTACAAAGAGAGCCCTGAAAATATCTAGTAACGTAAAATGGAATCCCCCAATATTACTGATGCATTCTTGTTATTGTACAGAAGTAAAGACTGATCTTTTAAAAATCTTCTTTTCTAGCAAGCCTATGACCTACTTCAAGAGTCCTTTATGTCCCAGACAGATCTCTGTAGCGACTTCAGTGAAGAAGCAGCTGAAAGATTTTATATTATGGGTGGGATCTGCCTAGCAGAGAAGAAGGTGAAGGAAGGTTACCAGTGGCTCAGTAAGGTAATTGCCAAATTGTTGTGCTACCGTCTTGTGCAGATTTTGAATATGTACATTCTAGAAGGCAGGCAATGCCCATAGTCTAATGCAACAGAAGTCCAACAGCAGCTTAAAGACTAACAACAAAATCCATGTAACACCTTTTATTGGAGCCAACCGAAACAACACAAGACATTGTGCACACCTTTGAACTCATCAGAACTCATCATCAGGCCAGATGTTACCAAAATTTTAAAAAATGAAGGAGAGGGAAAAAGCAGGTTGTCCAGATCTGAAGACCCTGTCATGACAGCCTTTGGTGTTACAGACTCACTGGCTCACAGACTCTAGTTTAATGGCTGTGAATCGTAGCGCTTGCATTCTGTAGAGACTAACATTTATTTCAGTATGAGCTTTCATGAGTCAGAGCTCATTTTTTCCAAATATGTAAAACATATCTGAAACATTTAGCGAATACTTACAGGGAAAACTACGGAAGGGGGGGGATTGCATTCCGTAGAGACTAACATTTATTTCAGTATGAGCTTTCATGAGACAGAGCTCATTTTTTCCAAATATGTAAAACATATCTGAAACATTTAGCAAATACTTACAGGGAAAACTACGGAAGGGGGGGGAGGAAGGGTCGTAGCAGAGAGATTTAGTGTGTCTCCTGTGATAAATCTTTCAAGTGTAATTCTTGGTGTAAGAAACTGAAACAGAATTAGTTGTTACACTTGTTTCTGCTTTTATGATTCCTGAGGAATAAGGAAAAGAACATGACCTCAGGAGGATAATGTGACTAGCAAGAGACTGCGACTGGGATGGTAACAAATTAGAATCATAGAATCATAGAGTTGGGAGGGACCTCCAGGGTCCTTTAGTCCAGCCCCCTGCAGAATGCAAGAAGTTCACAAATACCTCCCCCCCACACACACACCCAGTAACTGCTGTTCCACACCCAGAAGATGACAAATAACCTCCAGGGTCCCTGGCCAAACTGGCTTGGAGAAAAATTGCTTCCTGAACCCAAAGTGACGATCAGCATTTCCCTGGGCGTGTAAGAAAGGACCACAAGAACTAAGCTCTGATGCAGCCCTCCCTCTCATGATCTGCCTAAGTTCACAGAATCAGCATTGCTGTCAGGCGAAGCTTCGCCCCAAGCGTTTGTGAAGAAAAAAAAAGCCCTTACTTTACCGTCCCGGAGGAGTCCGGGACTGAAACGAGGCCAGGTTGGGCTTTAAACTTTAAAGGTAAGTGCTTACCTTTAAAGTTTAAATGTAAAGGGGGGGGGGGTTTGAGCATGCGCAAAAATCGCCATTCTCTGAATGGCTGCCTGTGCACATGCTCAAACAGTCCTTAAAAAAAAAAAAAAACGCCGACGCCCGCAGCGTGTGAGCGGGCGTCCAACAGAGGGCTCCGCAAAATGGAGGGTGAGTATGAATGCGTTTCTGCCGGCAGAAACGCCCCGTCTGAACTTCTTTTCTAGCAACTCTAGCATAGAGTTGGAAGGGACCTCCAGGGTCCTTTAGTCCAGCCCCCTGCACAATGCAGGAAGTTCACAAATACCTTCCCCCCACACACACACCCAGTAACTGCTGTTCCACACCCAGAAGATGACAAATAACCTCCAGGGTCCCTGGCCAAACTGGCTTGGAGAAAAATTGCTTCCTTAACCCAAAGTGACAATCAGCATTTCCCTGGGCGTGTAAGAAAGGACCACAAGAACTAAGCTCTGATGCAGCCCTCCCTCTCATGATCTGCCTAAGTTCACAGAATCCGCATTGCTGTCAGAAGGCTATTTAGCCTCTGTAAGTTGTTTTAAGATGCAGCTGGACTTTTGCCACAACTAATGTGACTACCCTTCTGCCATTATACATAGTCACCCATTTTTTTTATACCCAGGATGTCTTTTGAATTATTAGAGTTGTTTTCTTAGGGAGAGAAGAGAATTATAAGATTCTCTTTCAGTGATTTTGGCTAACCAAATGTACACAAGTACCTCGTGGACACAGATTCTTCCCCTTACCCCGTTAGATGCCATGTCCTTCAACAGAATCCAAGAGGTAATCAATTGCCCTTTGACTAACAGCTGGTTTTAGGGCTGTATTCTCCCTTCCCTTACATTGCTTAAATGGTGCAGTTGACACTGACTGTTGGGTACGTTGACTTTAGAGAAGGCTGAGCTGCATGTGACTTGAAAGGGTTCAAAACAATGAGACTTTTAGAATGTGAGACACTCTGCAATGCCTTTGTATTGCAGGATATAGCTCAAGATAGGTAGCCATGTTAGTCTGTCTGTAGCAGTAGAAAAGAGCAAGAGCCAGATATCTGAAGAAGTGAGCAGAGACTCACGAAAGCTGGTACCCTGCCACAAATTTTGTTAGTCTTTAAGGTGAGCCTGGACTCTTGCTCTTTTCTACCATTGCAGGATAGTTGGTATCTTTTTAATCAGGTACTAACTTTCATGCAAAGGGGCTGCTAATTCCTCCCACTTAATTGCTCTTAGGGTATGGGCTCCTTTGGATCAACATCTGTTTATGGACAATATTCTCCTACTGTCAGTAGGTGCACAGCCAAATTAAAGAGCTTTCCTTGGACAGTTGCCTGTACAGGGCAGTTATTTCCTTCAGTTCCTTTCTAAAATATGGGAGGTAGGTTATAGTGTGATCTCGATATCGGTCATCCTACCTATAAGCCAGCAAAGGAGGTCTGTTGTGGACTAGGACACTCAGAATTGACACACATCGGCAAACAGGAGAACCATCCCTTTGGTTTGGAGTGCCACTGTGATGAAGTGATTTGAGTTAGGGCCGCCAGCTCCAGGAAGTTCCTGGTGATTCTGGGGCTGGAGCCTGGGGGAGGGACCTCGGTGGGGTATAATATCATAAGAGTCCACCCTCCAAAACATCCATTTTCCGCAGGGGAACTGATCTCTGTAGACTGGAAACCAGTTGTAATTCCAAGTGCCCTCCAGCCACCACCTGCAGGTTGGCAATCCTAATTAGAGTACAGAATTAAGCCTGGGGAGGCCTGGGATCGAATCTCTTCTGAGCCATGAAAACTTACAGAGTTGCTGTAAGCAGGGCTATTTTGGGGCCGGAACGCACAGGAACGGAATTCCGGCTGGCTCCCAAGTTGGCCACGCCCAGCAGGAACTCATTAGCATAATAGGCCACACACAACAGCAGAAACTCATTAGGATTGGCTACGTTAGGGGTGTGTGGCCTAACATGCAAAGGAGTTCAAGCTACAAAAAAGGCCCTGGGTTTTGACAACAAACAAGGTAAACAGAATAAGAAGCAAAAGGTGGGTGTGGCTGGATGACCACACTTCTGGTAACATGGGGGTGCGGCCTAATGTGCTAATGAGCTGTGCTGTCAGGGGTGTGGCCCAATATGCTAATGAATTCCTGCTGTTGGGTGTGGCCTATTATGCTAATGAGTTCCTGCTGGATAAAGATAAAACGGGGTGCGGGGGGGGGGGGGACAGGGGACCCTATGCATCACCCTGAAGTTGGAATAAAAATCCAGATGATGGACCTCGGTGATACGCTGCCATTTTACTTTCATGCAGTGTGCAGAGATCCAGGTCGCCGTTTATGGGCCCCGACATAGGAGATCTAGAGAGACACAAAAGCTCCTGAAGTTGCTGGAGGCGTGAGTTTTCTCATTTTTTAAAAAACAATGCTAAAATCAGATGTAGTATTGGAAGAGGCAAGGCAAAGGTAACAGAACATCCAGTCCTGACCTGACCCTGAAAGGTTTGCTGGGAACAGTCCAAGCTGGAATATCAGACAAGATCTTCTAAACTGGTTGACTGAAGCTTCTGTCTTTGCTTGTGAGGTATACACAGCCTTGCATCGACTTTAAAGGATACTGATGCAAATTCCTAAGTGCATTGTGCTGTTATTTTGCACTCTACGGAACTGATCCCAAATCATCTTTTTTTGCATTGTGTGTCTGCGCCCCCCCCCCCCAGCTCCTGGAAGTCATGGCGACCTCTGGCGACTCCTACTAGGGCATGGAGGACATTCAGAGAATTGGCTTGATAACCTGCCTCTGCCTCCTGCCCCTGGTATTCTCTAGATGTCTCCCATCCAAATACTTGTCGGGGTCGGCCCGGCTTAGCTTCCGAGATCTGACAAGATCGGCCTTGCCTGGGCTATCCAGGTCAGGGCCCAGATTGCCTTTTGATGTGAATGGGGATGGGAAGCTGGAGCTGTCAGCTGGCACATGTGTTCAGTTGCCTGTGTGACTATAACTAGATTAGGCTCTCGGCCCTGTGGTGTGTGGTAGCCAAACCCCGATGCAAGTTATAAGACTTTGTGCAAAAGAGCTGCCATGGAATCCATGGGATGAATGACAAAGGCATTTTTGTCTTCCAACTCGGTTTCCCCACATTAGCCGCCCTCCTCCAGACCGAGGAGACTTCTTCTGATGGAAGTGAGTCTTCCGGTAGGTGGAAGAGGGTTTGCAACGTGCCTGAGTGGTTAGGATATGAGTTGTTCTTGGCAGGAACCAAGATCCCTTTCCATTTGAAATGAAGTGCACATGGCTCCCAAGAGCAAAATGTTTGGTGACTGAGATTGTCGGTCATCCATAGAATGATGACATGTTCCAATTCTGAACGAGATGGGTGTACCTGGAATATTACCCCAAATCTATTGAGTATTCGTACAAAAGACGGGCTTCTACAATTCCCATTCTTGTTATTCTTAAATATATCCCATTATTTCCTCAAAAACTAAATTCCTAATCAAAAGCTAACATTATTTCTTTTAAAATAAACCTTAAGGAATGGGATTACGAAGTAATATAATAAATTGTAGCCCATGACATGTATTAAGTCTTATAATACAATACTAGAGCTGTTTATAAGTGCATATAGTTGTTTGTGTGTGCGAGACTCTTGCTCTGTGAAATTGGACTTCTGATCAGTGTTCCCTCTAAGCTGAGCTAGTGTGAGCTAGCTCACAGTTTTTTTAGCCTCCGGCTCACAGATTTTTGTCTTAGCTCAGGAAGGATGGCTCCAAAGCAAACTAATTTATGCAGCAGCCAAATTGCTCGCTCACAACTTTCATGCCAGTAGCTCACAGGGTAGAATTTTTGCTCACAAGACTCCACAGCTTACAGGGAACATTGCTTCTGATTGCGCCTCCTATCTAGTACCGTGCACACAACCATGTCCAAAGAGAGCTCAACAATGTGTGTGAAAATACAGCAGTATGGGCCATTAAGGAAACAATTTATTGCTCACATGAAGCTATTACTGAATCAGTCCCTCAGTCCCCTCAAGGTCAATATTGTCTACTGAAGTTGGCGGCCGCTCTCCAAGGTTTCATGCGGATGTCTTTCACCATCATCTGCTCCCTGATCCTTTTAACTGGAGATGCCCGGCATTAAGCCATGGCCACTCACTGTTTGAAATTCATAACGCAGATGCAAAGTCTAAGATAGCACAACTGCTTATGTCTTTGATGGTCTATCTACCAGCAAGTCAGTGGAACAGCACCAAGACCGCACGCAGTCAGCTGGCACTGGTGAAGCTTAAACACACCCCCACACCCCCAATTTCAGGTATGTAAAGGCTACTATTAGCCCATGCATGAGGGGAGAAAAAAACCTTTCTTGATTCCTTTTGCTGCAGGTCTTCTGTTGTATGTGAAGGATCCAGACAGCTCACCCGGGAGCACCAGGAGGCATAAAGTCAAGCGCTTTATTAATAATGCTGGTGGTCTCAGCCCTCACTGAACTAGTCCTTGGAGACAAGACAATAGTCAATGCGCGATTGTACTGTGACATTACAGAGAAGCCCACCCACTAAGCCACCTGGTTTGACCAGGGAGGTGGGCTCGGTGTAACATCCTTGGCCTTGCTGAGCCTTCATTCAGTGCATTGTGAGCATGATGTGTCAGCATGAGCCTGAAAGGCACATAAGAAGCTGCAAGTGCAAAGACGTGCTCCATGGCTGGTCTGCGTTCTTAAGGCTTGTTGAACACCAGCTCCGACGGAGGTGAGAGAAGATGACACAAATGACTCATTCCACGTTTGCGCCTCTTTCGTCATCATGGGGGGGAGGGGCCTGTGTACTCTCTCTCCCTCTGTGGGGACAGAATGCACCTCTTCTTACTCCTTCCCCAGGATGCAACCAGGAAACATCAGCCACTATCACTTCTGCAGTGTCTACCCTCTTGACTGCGTCCCACAGTTTATGTCTATGTGCCGGCATTGATCTTTCCTCTTCTGCTTGGCCCAGGACTGGTCCTGCCACTTTCCAGGTCTTACGTGTAGCAACTGAACGTAGTGACAAATAGCCCTGGCTTATCTGCCCATCTATAATCTGCCCTCCCTCCCTCAAATCACCAAATCTACTTCCACACTGCTGCAGTGGACCCGTAGTTTATGCCCTGAAGCAGTGACTGCAGGGCCACCAATAATACTGCATTATTATGGGACAGATAAGTGCTTGCTCTGTACCATGGCAGAATAGGCCTTCTGTGGTTCTATACATGAAGCTGCCTTAGACAGGCAATGGCTCTCCAAGGCCTCAGGCGGAGGTCTTTCACATCACCTGCTACATGGTCCTTTTAACTGGAGATGCCAGGGATTGAACCTGGGACCTTCTGCATGCTAAGCAGTTGCTCTACCACTCAGCCACAGCCCTTCCCCTAAGCTTCACTGCCACTGTTGAGTTCCCCTCTCATTAATAGCTGGAACATGGCAAATTAGATTAGAATCTCAGAGAAGTGAATTGAATGGATGGTGCTAAAGGCTTCATAATTAGGCTGGGATACCCTTCCCGTCGTTAGTCCGTAATGACAGGCATTCTACAACTTCACAGACCAGCTCGTCTCGATGAGAGAGATCATTAACACGTTCCACACTGAAGACACAATAACAGGAATGC
>NW_015165285.1:471658-475202 GCF_001447785.1 Gekko japonicus
TTAGAATTGCCAACATAACTTTGCATTTTAAATGTTTTATTGCCAACTGCTCATAGGTTGGATGATTTCTGCACTGCATACATCCTGAGCGTTTGAATGTTTTTACTCAATTAAATGAAACAAGCTTTTAAAAAAATATATTTGCTGTGTGCCGAGAATTTCCTGTCTGCTGGCTAACTTCAAGCTTATCTACTGAAGTGAACCCCAAGGTCGGTTGGACCTGACAGGTGGCCTTTTAAAAAGTTGGGGGGGGGGGCACTGAAATAAAAGTAAAATTTAAAAACTCACATAGGCTGAGCTAAAAAAACTCATGCAAGAAGAAGAGATTGGATTTCTACCCCGCCCTTCACTACCCAAAGGAGTCTCAGAGCGGCTTACAATCTCCTTTCCCTCCCCCTCCCCCCCCCCAACAGACTGTTGGGGGGGGGGGAGGCCACACGCACATGCATTCCAAGCCATGAATTTGCGGAAAAGTGGCGGCTTTGACAGGAAGTTAGGGGGCCGAGCCCTGGGAGACCCCACTGTAGCTACAGGCCTGCAGAAGCCACATATTTCAGAAAAAAAACCCATATTTTGGGGGGAGTGCCACCCTGTATCACCAATACAATGGCCCTGATCCTGGCAATGGTGAACACAGCAAAAAGTTGAGTTTTTTTTTTAAAAAAAACACAGCACTGATGGTCCCGCATGGCCAAAGGACAAGGCTGGTCACTTATTAGGAAAGCAGAACGAGGACACCTACGCTGACTCCAGGCACCCCGACCACTATTAACGGCATTAGGACTGTGCAGGAAGGGGAAGAGGGAGTTTCACCCTTCAATCCCCGCTCAGTTGGGCAAAATTTTTAACTTGTTCGTGTTTTAAAGAAAAACACATTTTTGGGACAGTTTACCTACAAATAACACAGGGAGCTCAGTTTTGATTAGTGAAACTATTGGGGGGGGGGTTGAAGTGTGGGGGGGAAGTCTCTCCTCCCAGTGTGGCTCCATGCCAAACTGGGGCTCTGCACACATATAATTTCCCTTTTACAGAAGAATGGAAATCCATGACCTTTGCTGCATCTGCTTGTATCCCCCAATCACTTTTCAAGCAATAGTTTCAGGTGTGTAGCCATGTTGGTCTTCCAGTAGGACAGCTAGATTTGAGTCCAGTGGCATTTGTGTGTGTGTAAAGTGCTGTTAACTCACATCCGACTTATGGCAACTCTGTGAATTAATGACCTACAAAATGTCCTCTTGCTAGCAGCCTTGCTCGGGTCGTGCACACTGAGACCTGTGGCTTCCCTGACTGAGTCCGTCCATCTCATTGTTGGGCCTTCCTCTTTTCCTGCTGCCTTCCACTTTTCCTAGCATTATCATTATTTATTTAGTTATTATATTTACAAATCGCCCAACCCCTGCTACAGCAGGCCTCTGGATGATGCACAAAAGCCACAAAACAAAACAAGATAAAAATCAGTTAAAACACGAATAAAACACTTCAAATTGTCAGATGGCGAATAATGAATCAATCCCAGTCTCAACTGCTGGCTACTTCGCGGACTCCGGGGAAGAGGGTGAGGTGTAGATGTAAACAGCAGAGAACAGAGAAGGGTGCCGGCCGAGACGGAACCGTCGCTGTCCTCAGCCAAAAGCCTGGCGGAGCATCTCTGCCTTGCAGGCCCTGCAGAAGTGCATCAGATCCTGCAGGGCCCTGGTGGTGCTTGGCAGAGAGTTATATTAGGTTGGTGGGGCCAGGACCGAAAATTATTGCCTTTTCCAGTCACTCTTGTCTTCTCATAATATGACCAAGGCACAATAGCCTCAGAGAGCCAGTTTGGTGTAGTGGTTAAGTGCGCGGACTCTAATCTGGGAGAACCGGGTTTGATTCCCCACTCCTCCACCTGCAGCTGCTGGTGTGACCTTGGGTCAGTCACAAGCTCTGGCACAGCTGTCCTTGAAAAAGAGCAGTTTCCGTCAGAGCTCTCTCAGCCCCACCCACCTCACAGGGTGTCTGTTGTGGGGAGGGGAAGGGAAAGGAGTTTGTAAGCCGCTCTGAGACTCCAAGTGAAGGGCGGGGTATAAATCCAATCTCCTCCTCCTCCTCTTCTTCTAGGGAGAGTTCAGGATTGATTTGATCTGGAAGTTGCACCTGAGAGACCAACAAGGTTTTCGAGGTATAAGCTTTTGAGAGTCAAAGTTCTCGGAGGAAGGGAGCTCTGACTTTCGAACGCTCATATCCCCAAAAAACCCTGCTGGTCTCTAAGGTGCTCCTGGACTCGAATCTAGCTTTTCGAGCCAGGCAGGTGTGGCTTAGTCAACATAAGCCACAGTCAAACAATGACTTCCAGTAGTCGGCAAGACTGGGACCAACTGGCTATTGTGCCACTACGAGGGTATCCTGACCGTGGAGGCTCACCTGTTTGTCTGGGTCTGGTTGCAGTTGAAAGCTTCAATTAGATCGGAGTCTTTGGGGTAGTCGAGATGAGTACTGCCTGCATTCCCGAAAGTGGATAATCTGCAAAAAAGGAAGAAGAATGCGCTAGCTATTCAAAGTTCTTTGTATCATATTGGAAAAAAACAAATCATGGACTAGGAAATGGTATGAAAAAGTTATTAGCCTCCATGAGTTACTATTTCAGGCACACAAACAGCTCTGAACTTTTTGGAAGATTATCACTGCATCAGAATAGAAGAAGAAGAAGAGATTGGATTTATACCCTGCCCTTCACTTGGAGTCTCAGAGCGGCTTACAAACTCCTTTCCCTTCCTCTCCCCACAACAGACACCCTGTGAGGTGGGTGGGGCTGAGAGAACTCTGACACAAACTGCTCTTTTTCAAGGACAGCTGTGCCAGAGCTTGTGACTGACCCAAGGTCACATCAGCAGGTGCACGTGGAGGAGTGGGGAATCAAACCCAGTTCTCCCAGATTAGAGTCCGCGCACTTAACCACTACACCAAACTGAATATGCCGACTGATGCTCAAGTTTCAATAATTCGTATACAACAGATGTGAAGGCAGCATATTCTAATATACTAAAGGTCTGTAGTCATCCATTACCTGTATCTGTAGCAATTAAACATCAAGAGTAACAGGGAGGAAATATTACTTAAAGCTGGTGAGTGCCTTAGTGGTTAGTGCCCTGATCGTGCCTGTCTTTCTGCTAATGTCCCACCATGTTCTGTGGATTTTATTTCCCTAGCAATAAGAGTTACAAACGAAAATCTTACTGTTGTCCACCCTGCAATAACGCAAAAGGTACCAAACTAAGGGTGCAGGGCCGTGTCTATTTACTTGGAAGGAACTCTAGGATGCGTAATGCAGGCTCATGCTATAACGGCACAATCCTAAAACACAGACAACCAGGGAATCAGCTCCACTCAATCCAGTGGGTTTTATTTTTGAATAAATTTGCTTAGCGTGGTGCTGAATGCTATTTATCCGCCCTCAAAGGATCTGCACAGACATTTGTATACTTGAGGGAAATATGTACACAATTATTCGCTTCATCGTCAGAGTATAAAGGATGCTGGGGCCAGGATGCACAGGTGTAGTTATCACTGT